>NW_027466017.1:0-42500 GCF_049634645.1 Pelodiscus sinensis
GGGGGGGTCAGGCCGGGGGGGGGGGGAGGGGGCCGGGCCCTGCCTCCGCTTGGCCCCTTGTGCTGCCCCCCGGCTGTAATTAACCGCAGGGATTAATTAAACTCATCGATCGCCGGCCTGGTCTATGGGCCCCCCCCCCCCCATCCACGTCATTAACGAGCCACCGGCCGCCCTGGCCTCAAACCACCCGGCCGGTGCCCCCCACGTCCCCCCAGCCCCGCCGCTGCCCCTCACCCCCCAGCCCCTCACCCCTCACCCCCGCCCCCCAGCCTCCACCCCCCAGCCCCTCACCCCCAGCCCTGCCGCTGCCCCTCACCCCTGCCCCCAGCCCCTCACCCCTCACCCCTCACCCCCGCCCCCCAGCCTCCACCCCCCAGCCCTCCTCACCCCCAGCCCTGCCGCTGCCCCTCACCCCCCAGCCCCTGCCCCTCACCCCCGCCCCCCAGGCCCTCTCCCCCAGCCCTGCCGCTGCCCCTCACCCCCGCCCCCCAGCCCTGGGCCTTGTGTGGCCGCCTGAGGGCTGGGGACCCCGGCGGGTAGGGAAGGGGGCAGGGTGTGTGGGGAGGGGAAGAGTTTTGGGGGCCGACGGGGGAGCCCTTAGGCCCAGTGGGCCGGGTTCCCGTGGGGCGGAGGGCGGACGCCCGGCCCAGCTGACTCAGCAGGAAGCCGGGGGCCCCGTGCCAGGAGTGAGCGGCGCTGCCCAGCCGGCCCCCCACCCCGCCCCCCACGGACACAGCTGTGCTGCCCGGTGCCAGCCCGCACGTAGGCAGCTCCGCCAGTGCCCCCCAGCCCTGCCCCCACTCCCGCCCTGCAGCCCTGCCCCCTGCTCTGCCCCCCAGCCCTGCCCCCCACTCCCGCCCCACAGCCCCTACCCCCTGCTCTGCCCCCCAGCCCTGCCCCCCACTCCCGCCCCGCAGCCCTGCCCCCTGCTCTGCCCCCCAGCCCTGCCCCCCACTCCCGCCCCGCAGCCCCTACCCCCTGCTCTGCCCCCCAGCCCTGCCCCCCACTCCCGCCCCACAGCCCCTACCCCCTGCTCTGCCCCCCAGCCCTGCCCCCCACTCCTGCCCCACAGCCCCTACCCCCTGCTCTGCCCCCCAGCCCTGCCCCCCACTCCCGCCCCACAGCCCCTACCCCCTGCTCTGCCCCCCAGCCCTGCCCCCCACTCCCACCCCACAGCCCCTACCCCCTGCTCTGCCCCCCAGCCCTGCCCCCCACTCCCGCCCCACAGCCCCTGCCCCCTGCTCTGCCCCCCAGCCCTGCTGGTGCCCCCCACTCCCACCCCACAGCCCCTGCCCCCTCACTCCTGCCCCCCAGCCTTGCCTGTGTGCCCCACTTCCACCCCCCAGCCCTGGCGGTGCCCCTCACTCCTGCCCCCCAGGCCCCTGCCCCCCCGGCACTGGGCCGGTCGCGGTGCGTGTAAATCCATCTCTCCCTCGCATTCGGGGCTTGCCCCTGCCCGTCCCCTTTAGAGAAACATTTTCTCCTGCCCGGCCGGGCTCTGGGCGAGTCCAGCCGGGCCAAGGCCGCCGGTCCCTGGCTCGGGGCACGGAGCCACTGAAAGGTCCTGCAGTAGGGGCCAAGTTGCAGCTGGCTCTGGGGTGGGGGCTGGCTACAAGGGGACCCCTCGCCCGGCGCTGGGATGCGGCTGGCTCTGGGGTGGGGGGCTGGCTACAGGGGGGACCCCTTGCCCGGCGCTGGGATGCGGCTGGCTCTGGGGTGGGGGGCTGGTTACAGGGGGACCCCTTGCCCGGCGCTGGGATGCGGCTGGCTCTGGGGTGGGGGGGCTGGTTACAGGGGGACCCCTCGCCCGGCGCTGGGATGCGGCTGGCTCTGGGGTGGGGGGGCTGGTTACAGGGGGACCCCTTGCCCGGCGCTGGGATGCGGCTGGCTCTGGGGTGGGGGGCTGGCTACAGGGGGACCCCTCGCCCGGTGCTGGGATGCGGCTGGCTCTGGGGTGGGGGGCTGGCTACAGGGAGACCCCTTGCCCGGTGCTGGGATGCGGCTGGCTCTGGGGTGGGGGGCTAGCTACAGGGGGACCCCTCGCCCGGCGCTGGGATGCGGCTGGCTCTGGGGTGGAGCGGCTGGGTCCCCTCTCCAGAGGGGATCTCCGCAGGCCGGAGTCGGGCGGGGCCCAGGCAGCAGATGGGGCCGGCCGGTGGGTCGGATTAGATGCTTTAATCTGGGCTCAGAGCCAGGGAAATCTCCCAGGGGCCGGCCCGGGGGGCGCCCAGGGGGGGCTGCGCCGCTGGGGGAGGGAGGGTGGTGTTGGCCGGTTGTAGGGGGGTCCCGGGCCCCTCCAACCCAGGAGCACCCGGTCGCCGTTCGCCTGCCGTGGGGCCGGCGCCCTAGAGCTCTGGGCGGCCGTGGGGCCGGCGCTAAGAGGATTGGGGCTCTCCATGGCCGGGGAGACGGATCAGCCCGGCTAAGCCCCCCGGCCGTATGCTGCTGGCTGAGCCCTCTCGGGGAGGAGGGGGGCGTCTGGCCCCACGGCCGCCCGGCTGCCCGTCCTCCTCCGGACCGTGTCTGGCCCAGCCGGCCCTCCCGGCTGCCCCGCCCCAGAGCTTGTCGGGGTCACGCCAGAGATCCCAGGCGCCCTGACTGCCGGCTCTAACCACTAGCCCCCGCTCCCCTCCCGAGATCCCAGGCGCCTGGCTGCCGTCTCTAACCACTAGCCCCCGCTCCCCTCCCGAGATCCCAGGCGCCCTGGCTCCCGTCTCTAACCACTAGCCCCCGCTCCCCTCCGAGATCCCAGGCGCCCTGGCTCCCGTCTCTAACCACTAGCCCCCGCTCCCCTCCCGAGATCCCAGGCGCCCTGGCTCCCGTCTCTAACCACTAGCCCCCGCTCCCCTCCCGAGATCCCAGGCGCCCTGGCTCCCGTCTCTAACCACTAGCCCCCGCTCCCCTCCCGAGATCCCAGGCGCCCTGGCTCCCGTCTCTAACCACTAGCCCCCGCTCCCCTCCCGAGATCCCAGGCGCCCTGGCTCCCGTCTCTAACCACTAGCCCCCGCTCCCCTCCCGAGATCCCAGGCGCCCTGGCTCCCGTCTCTAACCACTAGCCCCGCTCCCCTCCCGAGATCCCAGGCGCCCTGGCTCCCGTCTCTAACCACTAGCCCCCGCTCCCCTCCCGAGATCCCAGGCGCCCTGGCTCCCGTCTCTAACCACTAGCCCCCGCTCCCTCCCGAGATCCCAGGCGCCCTGGCTCCCGTCTCTAACCACTAGCCCCCGCTCCCCTCCCGAGATCCCAGGCGCCCTGGCTCCCGTCTCTAACCACTAGCCCCCGCTCCCCTCCCGAGATCCCAGGCGCCCTGGCTCCCGTCTCTAACCACTAGCCCCCGCTCCCCTCCCGGAGCCGGGGAGCGACCCCAGGCGTCCGAGCCCCACTCCCCGCACTCACGTGTGGGGCCCGCGCCAGCCGCCTCCTGCGCCGAGCTGTGTCCGGTCTCAGCCGGCGCCGCCCCGGGCCCCTCGGCCGCCTCGTCCCGGAGCAGCGCCATCCGCAGCCCGGCCACCAGGCGGGGGAAGCTGAGGTACCCGCCGCTGGGCCCCGCCACTTGCTGCAGGGCGGGCAGCACCCCCGGGGGCAGGCGGGACGGCTCCCCCGGGGGGCCCAGGCCTGGGCCCCCCCGGCCCCAGCGGCTGGCGATCTCCGAGAGGTGCACGGCCCCGCGCTGCTGCTCATCCAGGATGTCGAAGAGGGTCCGGAGGCTGTGGAGGAAAAACCGGGGCAGCCGTGGGGCCAGGGCGGGGTCTTCGGGGGGCAAGGGAGGAGGGGAGGCCACCAGGGCGCTCATGGGTCGGAGCGGGGGTGGGTCTGGGGGCCCAGGCTCTCTGGGAGGGAAGTGGGGTCTAGGGGTTAGAGCAGGGAGGGGGGTGCTGGGGGGCAGGGCCGCTGGGTTCTCTGGGAGGGGAGTGGGGTGGAGTGGTTAGAGCGGGGAGGGGGTGCTGGGGGGCAGGGCCCCTGGGTTCTCTGGGAGGGGAGTGGGGTCTAGGGGTCAGAGCAGGGAGGGGGTGCTGGGGGGCAGGGCCGCTGGGTTCTCTGGGAGGGGAGTGGGGTGGAGTGGTTAGAGCGGGGAGGGGGTGCTGGGGGTAGGGCCCCTGGGTTCTCTGGGAGGGGAGTGGGGTGGAGTGGTTAGAGCAGGGAGGGGGTGCTGGGGGGCAGGGCCCCTGGGTTCTCTGGGAGGGGGAGTGGGGTGGAGTGGTTAGAGCAGGGAGGGGGTGCTGGGGGTAGGGCCCCTGGGTTCTCTGGGAGGGGAGTGGGCTCTAGGGGTCAGAGCAGGGAGGGGGGTGCAGGGTGGCCGGCAGGGGAGCGGGGAGCAGTGGTTAGAGCCGGGAGGTGCTGGCGGCTGGGTTCCCTCGCCGGCGGTGGCTGGGTCTGTCCCTCGCCAGCCCATCTCTGAGCTGGAGCGGGGGGGGCGGGGGGGGGGGGGATCCCAGCTGGGCACCGGTCACGTGACCCACCCGCCTGTCCCACTTAATCCTCCAGGCCGGATGATTAGCGGCTCCGGCTAATGAACCTCCCCGAATCGGGGTGAGGGGGTCAAGGAAATCAGCCCCCCCCTTTCCTCCTCGCCGGCCCTGGCCTGGGACCTGGGTCGGGGGGGTCTCCTGTGTGCAGCGGGGCGGCCGGGTTTGTTATGGTAGGGTCTCCTGGAAGGGCCGAGCGGTGTTACCGTAGGGTCCTGAAAGTGCTGGGAGGGGGCTGCCTGGTGGAGGGAGGCCTGGCCCGGGCTCTGTTTATTGTAGGGCCTATTGCAAGCACCGGCTCGGCCCAAGCCAGGGAACGGGGGCTTAGCCCCCGCATGGCGAGAGAGGCACCCCACCCCTGCCCTGTTCCCTGCCCCCTTCACGCCCTCCCTCGGCCCCTGTGCCCCCCAGCTCTGCCCCCCAGCCCTGCCGGTGCCCCACACTCCTACCCCACAGCCCCTGCCCCCCACAGCCCTGCTGGTGCCCCTCCCTGTCACCCCCAGGCCCTGTCCCCACCCCCAGCCCTGCCGGTGCCCCACACTCCTACCCCCACAGCCCCTGCCCCCCACAGCCCTGCTGGTGCCCCTCACTGTCACCCCCAGGCCCTGTCTCCCCCCAGCCTGCCGGTGCCCCCCCAGCCCCTGTCCCCACCCCCAGCCCTGCCGGTGCCCCACACTCCTACCCCACAGCCCCTGCTCCCCACAGCCCTGCTGGTGCCACTCACTGTCACCCCCAGGCCCTGCCCCTACAGCCCTGCTGGTGCCCCTCACTGTCACCCCCAGGCCCTGTCCCCACCCCCAGCCCTGCCGGTGCCCCACACTCCTACCCCACAGCCCCTGTCCCCCACAGCCCTGCTGGTGCCCCTCCCTGTCACCCCCCAGGCCCTGTCCTCACCCCCAGCCCTGCCGGTGCCCCTCACTCCTACCCCACAGCCCCTGCCCCCCACAGCCCTGCTGGTGCCCTCACTCCTACCCCACAGCCCCTGCCCCCCACAGCCCTGCTGGTGCCCCTCACTCCTACCCACAGCCCCTGCCCCCCACAGCCCTGCTGGTGCCCCTCACTCCTACCCCACAGCCCCTGCCCCCCACAGCCCTGCTGGTGCCCCTCACTCCTACCCCACAGCCCCTGCCCCCCACAGCCCTGCTGTGCCCCTCACTCCTACCCCCCAGCCCCTGTCCCCCACAGCCCTGCTGGTGCCCCTCCCTGTCATCCCCAGCCCCTGTCCCCACCCCCAGCCCCTCATTCCCACCCCCCCAGCCCATCACTGATTTTCCTCAGTCGCTGTCCCCCGTGGTCCCTAGGTCCGGACAAGGCCCCTGCGGCGCCGAGTCCCAGATGCTGCGAGTGGCAGCTGCCGTCTTGGCTGGGCCACCGTGCCCCCCTCTCCAGGCCTGGGGGGATGAACAGACGGTCCCCGGGCCGGGCCGACAGCTGCTCCCTGCCACCCAGCCAGAGCCGGGAACCTGAGCGGGAGATGCCTGCCCTGGGGACCGGAGAGAGAGAGAGAGAGACAGCCAGAAATCGACCCGCGACCCATTCCCACTGGGGCTGGGGGCGGGAGTGAGGGGCACTGGCAGGGCTGGGGGGGGCAGAGGCTGTGGGGGGGGGTGAGGGGCACTGGCAGGGCTGGGGGGGCAGAGGCTGTGTGATGGGGGTGAGGGGGGCTGGGGGGCAGGGGATGCGGGATGGGAGTAAGGCGCAGGGACAGGGGCGCAGGAGTGAGGAGCACCAGCAGGGGGAAGATAGAGGCTGTGGGTGGGGGTGAGGGGCACCAACAGGGCTGGGGGGCAGGGGCCATGGGGGGGGGAGTGAGGGGCAGCGTCAGTGCTGGGGAACTGGGGCTGTGAGGTGGGAGTGAGGGGCATGGGCAGGGCTGGGGGGCAGGGACTGTGGGGGGAGAGTGAGGGGCACCGGCAGGGCTGGGGGGCAGGGGTGTAGGGGGGAGAGTGAGGGGCACGGGCAGGGCTGGGGGGCAGGGGCTGTGGGGGGGGGTGAGGGGCACCGGCAGGGCTGGGGGACAGGGGCTGTGGGGGGGGGGTGAGGGGCACTGGTAGGGCTGGGGGGCAGGGTCTGTGGGGGGGGGAGTGAGGGGCACCGGCAGGGCTGGGGGGCAGGGGCTGTGGGGGGGGGTGAGGGGCACCGGCAGGGCTGGGGGGCAGGGGCTGTGGGGGGGAGTGAGGGGCACCGGCAGGGCTGGGGGGCAGGGGCTGTGGGGGGGAGTGAGGGGCACCGCCAGGGCTGGGGGGCAGGGGCTGTGGGGGGGAGTGAGGGGCAGGGCTGGGGGGCAGAGTCTGTGGGGGGAGTGAGGGGCAGGGCTGGGGGGCAGAGTCTGTGGGGGGAGTGAGGGGCAGGGCTGGGGGGCAGGGGCTGTGGGGGGGAGTGAGGGGCAGGGCTGGGGGAGGGCTGGGGGGCAGGGTCTGTGGGGGGGGAGTGAGGGGCACTGGCAGAGCTGGGGGGCAGGGGCTGTGGGGGGGAGTGAGGGGCAGGGCTGGGGGGCAGGGGCTGTGGGGGGGGAGTGAGGGGCACCGCCAGGGCTGGGGGGCAGGGTCTGTGGGGGGGAGTGAGGGGCAGGGCTGGGGGGCAGGGGCTGTGGGGGGGAGTGAGGGGCAGGGCTGGGGGGCAGGGGCCGTGGGGGGGAGTGAGGGGCAGGGCTGGGGGAGGGCGGTGCCATGCGGCTGGCTCTGGGGCGTGGCGGCTGGTGCCAGGGGGCTGCCGGGAGCGGGGGCCGAGCACCCAGGGCCGGGCCGTGGCGCCCGCATGTGGGTCAGCGGCGGGGCAGGGCGCGGCGGCTGGTTAATGGGTAACCGGTGGGGGCGGCGCTGTGGGGGAGGGGTGGGGTCGAACTCGCCGTGGGGGCAGCGCAGGGCCCTGTCCCTGCCCCCCCCCGGCCTCCCGCAGGGCCACAGGCCGGCTGGGCCGCTGCCCAGGGTCCTATTGACAGAGCAGGCAGCTGGCAAGGCCCAGGGGGCGGGATGGGCAGGGCAGTTCGGGGCGGCAGCGGGGTGGGGGGGCAGGGAGGAATGGGGGAAGTGGGGCAGCCCCTGCCCCGCCGGTGCCCCTCACTTCTGACCCACATCTCCTGCCCCCCAGCCCTACCGCTGCCCCCCACTCCAACCCCCCAGTCCCTGCCCCCCCAGCTTTGCCAGTGCCCCCACTCCTGACCCACACTCCTGCCCCCCCAGCTTTGCCAGTGCCCCCACTCCTGACCCACATCTCCTGCCCCCCCAGCTTTGCCAGTGCCCCCCACTCCTGACCCACATCTGCTGCTCTCCCAACCCTGCCAGTGCCCCCCACTCCCACCCCACAGTCCTGCCCCCCCAGCCCTGCCAGTGCCCCCCACTCCCACCCCACAGTCCCTGCCCCCCCACTGGAGTGTATCCGTGTGTATTGGGGGGTGATGTTTCCTCCCCGCCCGCCCCCTCCCGGTTCCCCCCGGCGCTGTCTGTGCGCCGTTGAAATGTCTGAGGCCGGATTTCCGCGGCCTCTCGCAGGAGGCTCCCCATTCATGCCTGAGGACAGAGGTTTATTGTGTTGCTTCACGTCCCCGCCCTTCTGGCCCGCCATGGCCGCATGGGCCTGGCCGCCCTGGACTCAGCACCACGGGGAAATGGCTGCACCCCGGCTCTAACCACTAGGCCCCGCTGCCCTCCCAGAGCCGGGAGAGAACCCAGATAGCCTGGCGCTCCCCCGCTGTAACCACTAGGCACCGCTGCCCTCCCAGAGCCAGGAGAGAACCCAGATAGCCTGATGCTCCCCGCTCTAACCACTAGGCCCCGCTGCCCTCCCAGAGCCGGGAGAGAACCCAGATAGCCTGATGCTCCCCGCTCTAACCACTAGGCCCCACTGCCCTCCCAGAGCAGGGAGAGAACCCAGATAGCCTGGCGCTCCCCCGCTGTAACCACTAGGCACCGCTGCCCTCCCAGAGCCAGGAGAGAACCCAGATAGCCTGGCGCTCCCCGCTCTAACCACTAGGCACCGCTGCCCTCCCAGAGCCAGGAGAGAACCCAGATAGCCTGATGCTCCCCGCTCTAACCACTAGGCCCCCCACTGCCCTCCTAGAGCAGGAGGAGAGACCCCAGGTGCCCTGAGTCATGGATGCCCTGGAAGGAAGCAGGGTCTTTTACTGGCACCAGCTCTTTGGCCCCGGGATGAAAACGTTCAGGCAGCAGGGGAAAGGGGGAGGAGAAGGCTGGAAGGAGGGAAAGAGGAACAGAAGAAGTGGATGAAGGGGGGGGAGGAAAAGTGGAGCGGGGCACACGCAGTGGAGAGACGGGGGCCTGAGATTAGGGCAGAGTAAAGGGTAAGTAAGTCTGGAGCTGAGGGCAGAGTCAAGGGGAAGGAGGGAGGGAGGCCGGAGCTGAGGGCAGAGTCAAGGGGAAGGAGGGAGGGAGGGAGGCCGGTGCTGAGGGCAGAGTCAAGGGAAGGAGGGAGGGAGGCCGGCGCTTAGGGCAGAGTCAAGGGGAAGGAGGCCGGAGCTGAGGGCAGAGTCAAGGGGAAGGAGGGAGGGAGGCCGGAGCTGAGGGCAGAGTCAAGGGGAAGGAGGGAGGGAGGCCGGTGCTGAGGGCAGAGTCAAGGGGAAGGAGGGAGGGAGGCCGGAGCTGAGGGCAGAGTCAAGGGGAAGGAGGGAGGGAGGCCGGCGCTGAGGGCGGAGTCAAGGGGAAGGAGGGAGGGAGGCCGGAGCTGAGGGCAGAGTCAAGGGGAAGGAGGGAGGGAGGCCGGAGCTGAGGGCAGAGTCAAGGGGAAGGAGGGAGGGAGGCCGGAGCTGAGGGCAGAGTCAAGGGGAAGGAGGGAGGGAGGCCGGAGCTGAGGGCAGAGTCAAGGGGAAGGAGGGAGGGAGGCCGGAGCTGAGGGCAGAGTCAAGGGGAAGGAGGGAGGGAGGCCGGAGCTGAGGGCAGAGTCAAGGGGAAGGAGGGAGGGAGGCCGGTGCTGAGGGCAGAGTCAAGGGGAAGGAGGGAGGGAGGCCGGAGCTGAGGGCGGAGTGAAGGGGAAGGAGGGAGGGAGGCCGGAGCTGAGGGCAGAGTCAAGGGGAAGGAGGGAGGAGGCCGGTGCTGAGGGCAGAGTCAAGGGAAGGAGGGAGGGAGGCCGGAGCTGAGGGCAGAGTCAAGGGGAAGGAGGGAGGGAGGCCGGAGCTGAGGGCAGAGTCAAGGGGAAGGAGGGAGGGAGGCCGGAGCTGAGGGCAGAGTCAAGGGGAAGGAGGGAGGGAGGGAGGCCGGAGCTGAGGGCAGAGTCAAGGGGAAGGAGGGAGGGAGGGAGGCCGGAGCTGAGGGCAGAGTCAAGGGGAAGGAGGGAGGGAGGCCGGAGCTGAGGGCCAGAGTCAAGGGGAAGGAGGGAGGGAGGGAGGCTGGTGCTGAGGGCAGAGTCAAGTGGAAGGAGGGAGGGAGGCCGGAGCTGAGGGCGGAGTGAAGGGGAAGGAGGAGGGAGGCCGGTGCTGAGGGCGGAGTCAAGGGAAGGAGGGAGGGAGGCCGGAACTGAGGGCAGAGTCAAGGGGAAGGAGGGAGGGAGGCCGGAGCTGAGGGCAGAGTCAAGGGGAAGGAGGGAGGGAGGCCGGAGCTGAGGGCAGAGTCAAGGGGAAGCGGGGATGCGGGGTGGGGGGGGGAGGGAGGAGGGAAGGCGAAGGGGAATGGGGCAGGGCGGGGGGAGCGAGGGAAGGAGACAGGCGGAAGGAAGGGGGCTGGGGTGGGGGCGGGCCGAGAAGGGAAGGGGCAAGGGAGAAACAAGGGAAGTCTGGGGGGCAGGAGAGCGGGGGGGGGGGGGGGGAAAGGAACAAGGGAAATGGGGGGTTGGAGGGAGGGGTCAATGGGGCAGGGAAAGGGGGCGGGGGCAGTGGAGGGGGAGGGGGCAGGGCCGGCAGGAGGGATTCCCGCCCCCCCCGGCCCACCCCGCCCCTCGCTCTGCCCCCTCCCGGTGACTCACCCTCCCTCCCCCTCTTCCTGGGTGGGGCCGCGGGCAGGAGCCGACGCTCCGAATCGGCTCCGCGAGGGAAGGCGAGTTGCCCGCAGACTCCGAAGCGAAGTGGGGGCGAGTCGCGCCCCCCCCCCCCGTTGCCCGCCCCGTGGGGGAGCCTTGAAACGCACCCGCGCCGCGGAGCGGGGGGATTTGTCCGTTTCTAGCCCCCCCCGCGGGTCCCCGGCCCCCGCCTGTCCCGGGCCATGGCGGAGGAACAGCCGCAGGTGGAGCTATTCGTCAAGGTAAGGGGGGGGCGACTCCGGAGTCACTCCGCATTGGGTCCCGGCGCACCCGCCGCGGGAGGCCGGGGGGGGGGGGAGTAGAGTGAAAGTCCGGAAAAGAAGAGGGGAGGGGAGCCCCCACCGCTCCCAGCCCCCGTGGATCGCTCCTCCGGGGTGGGGGGCAGGGCTGGGGAGAGGGGGAGCAGGGAAGGGGACAGAGTTATTGTCTGGGGAGGGGGTCAATGCCCCTCCTCGCCCCCCTCTTCCCTGCCCCTCTGTGCACCCCTCCTTTCTCCCCCCTCCCCCACGCTTTTCACACTCCAGTGCCCCCGCTTTTCACACCCTCCGCTGCTGCCTTTCACACCCCTCTTTCCTCCCGGTCACACCCCCCCTCTGCTCCTGCCTCTTTCACTCCTTTCCCACCCTCCATCTCACCCCCCTCCCCGGCTTTCTCTCTTTTCACACCCCACTCTCCTCCTTCCTTTCACCCCCTTTCTCGCCCCTTTCTCCGCCCCTCCCGGCTTTTTCCCCATCTCTTCCTTGCCCCCTTTTTTCTCTGCCGCCCTGTGTGGGCCCCGCCTTTCCATCCCCCTCCCCCCTTCCCGGTGGAGCCGCTGCATCTTTGGGGCTGGGTCCTCCACCGTGACCCTTTCAGGGAGCAACTTTATTGGGGGGGGTGGGGGGTAGAAAACGGCACTGGGGTTGCCCCCGCCGGGCCCACGCGTTCGCGGCCCTTCCGCCGCCCGCTGGGGCCGACGCGTTCAAAAGTCTGCACCCGACTTCTCTCTTTTTCGGGCCCGCTTCCTCCCCCTCCGGCGCGGCTCGAAAACGAAACCTGGCCCCCCACCGGGCCTTCAAACCCCGTCTGGCTTTCGGGGGCCTGCCCGCCCCCTGGATTCCTGCCTGCCGTCCCCATCTGGGGGGAGCGCCCTGCCATCCCTTTTCAAAGCCTCGTTCGCCGTCAGATGTTCCGCCGGCCTAGGCGGGAAAGTCAGGGCCCGCAAAGCTAAATTTAGCATCGGATGCAAAGTCGGCCCGTCTCCTGTGCTGGGGACTTTGCATTCCCTCCCTGGGTGTGTTTTGTTTGCCTCTGGCCGGAGCCACACACAACCGCCCTTAGATCTAATGCCTCGCCCTTCACTTTCTCCATCCACTGAGCCTGGTTTTTCCATTCCCGGCCGCGAGCGGGAAAAGAATGCTGGGAAATTCCGAAATTTCAGGATCCTTGTGACCAGCTAGCATCCCTTTGACACGGGCCTAGCTCTGCCCTGCATGGCTTCCTCCCCAAACCTGGTCAGGTCTTTGAAATAACTCCCCCATCACGAGTTAAAAACTCACCTTCCTCCCCATGCCCTTTAGCCAGGGTTAATTCCTCTCCCAGTTGAAAGTTACGCCGAATTTCCTATCCGGCTTCATCTAGTTTCGACTTCCAGTCCTTTCTAGGCCTTAATTCTTGGTCGGTTTCATTCTAGTCTGCTACAAACGTCTTTGAGAGGCTTCTAACCTGATTTGAAATTTCCACCTGTCCAGCCAGAGGAGGTTGCATCAACCTGGTTTCCCTGGGCTGCCAAACTTTTGAAAAAGTTTTAGGGCTCAAAAGCGGCAAATTCCACTCCCCAGGACTTGACAAAAAAACCAACGTTTTTGGTCGATTTAGGTCAATTTAAATGTCTTCCTCTTTCCCCCCTTTTTTGAAAAAGTCCTTCAGCTCCAGCCAAAGGCCGGTTTGAATGGGGAAAGTGGAATTTGCGTGCGTCTGTGTTTTATTTTGAAAACGTAGCAACAGAACTTTGGCAAACCCAGCGATCTTTGGCCAACAGCGATGCTTTTTTTGACACACATAAGTTTGTAGAAAAATTTCAACTCGCTGTGGGGCTAATGAGAGTTCTGGATGAACCTTCCCTCGAATGTGGAGTTATTCCTTACTCCCATAAGGACAGAGGATGCCGGAGAACAGGCCGGGAATTCTCTTCCTCAAATATTTTTTCGTCGAGGGGGAGAAAACAGCTAGTTTCTCAGCCCCAAAAATTCCGTTGAGGAAGTGTCGATATCAGCAATGGTTTGGCTCCGGAGTGTAAAAATTAACGGGGAAAAAGTTTTGAAAAAGTTATGCACCATCCCATTTTTGGGCCATTCTGGGACTAAAACCTTTTCGGGTGTTGCCTGGGAACGCACAATGAAACACACGGAAACGAACCCGATGTTTTGATCCACATCACATTTTGTGTGTTGGTCGGATTTCCGGGTGGCAAACCAATTTTTACTCCCCCCCCCCCCCCCATTCGGGCCAGAAACGTGCCAGTTCTCAGGGATGTGAAAGGCATTTCGGGTCTAGTTGAAGGTTTTCAGTTCAAATCTCACAGCAGCTATTAGCTGGTTTTTTTTCTTCCACTATTTGATCTGAGGAAGTGGGTCTGGCCCACGAAAGCTCATCACCTAATAAACCATCTTGTTCATCTTTAAAGTGCTGCATAGTCCTGGCTTTTGTTTCAGCAGCTATAGACATGCTCTTCCAAGTGTAGCAACAGAGACGCTCTTTCAAGTGTAGGCAAGCCGAGTGAACAAAAAAAACCCTAAACTCTCGTGTAACTCTACCATGATTAGGGCTTCAAAAGCATCCAGACGGCCCCAGAACACCTAAATCGGTTCAGAAATTGCGCCGAATTGGTCTTGAAACACGTCATATTGGGGACATGGTTAATTCTTCTCTTTCTTTCTTTCTTTCTTTCTTTCTTTCTTTCTTTCTTTCTTTCTTTCTTTCTTTCTTTCTTTCTTTCTTTCTTTCTTTCTTCTTTCTTTCTTTCTTTCTCCTCGCTCTCTGCCCCACCCTCCCACTCTGGCTCTATCTCTGAATAGCAAGAGGGGGATTTCTGGGCCCTGTGTTTTCCCCAGCGGGTGCCCTCCCTCGGGGGTGCGTGTGGGCGTGGCCGGGTGTGTGGGAGGCTGCTGTGGTTGGCTTGTCGGGTTACAGTGCTGTGTTGCCGGCAGTTTGCTGCTGGAGATGCGCTGGCTTAAGGCGGGGCTGGGACAGGAACCCGCTCTGGGAGGGGAGTGAGGCCTAGTGGGTAGAGCCGGGGAGCCAGGACTTTGGGGTTCCCTCTGTGGCTCTTGGAGGGGGCCCCAGGTCTCCTGGGTTCTCTCCTTGGCTCTGGGAAGGAAGTGGGGGGTAGTGGTTAGAGTGGGGGGGCTGGGAGCCCGGGCCCTGTGCACAGGTATACCCCATCCCCCCGGCCTTGCGGCCTGTACTTTTCCCCTGGGGGAGGCACCAGATCTGCTTTGTTGAAAACCCAAACAGGGTTTCTGTGGGCCGGGCTCACCCCTCCCTGGGGCGCGGCACCGGGACCTGGAACGTGAGTTCAGCTTTGGCAGAACAGGATTCGGCTGGGGGAGGGGAGCGAGGTTGGGCCAGGTCAGCTCCGGGGGAGGGGCTGGGAGCCAGGACTCCTGGGTCTCCCTGGCTCTGGAAGAGGAGTGGGGACTAGTGGTTAGAGCAGGGGGGAGGCAGTTGGGACTCTGTGGGTTTCTCCCCCCATCTTTGGAGGGGGGCACCCTGGGCAAGTCACTTCATCGTGCTGTGCCTCAGTTTCCCCATGGGCAGGTGGGGGATCCCAGCTCAATAGTTTATCTAAAGTCAGAGGCGGGGGGTAGGGGTGGGGGTGGGGGGGCTGACGTGAGCAGAAGGAACCATTTGACCCATGGCGGGGGAGGCGGGGGGGTGGGCCGCTGGAAGAAGCTATTAGACCCCAAGGCAACATCCCCCTGGAGAAGGGGGGTAAACGGGCCCCCACCACACAGCAGTAAAGAGCTGCCCTGGGGTGGGTTGACTCAGTGTTTCCCCGGCACTGCTGGGCCCGAAATGTTTCTGGGAAGGGCGAGTCTCCCTATAAACCGTCTTGAGTCACCAGGGTTGGAATTTCTCCCGGGGGGGGGGGGGTAGGAGGCCCGAGGGCAGGTGCTATGGGGTGAGGCCCCCGATTTTTGGCTTTGGACAGTGTCAGGCAGGGTAGGGATCAGGGTGTCGGCCCAGGAGGGGTTAGGACAAATGGGGGGGGGCAGGCATTCTCAAGGGTGAATAGAGGGGCCTTGGACCCATGGGGGGGAGAAGCGAGGGGGTAGTTAACGAGGAATCGCGGCAGCTCATTGCAGTAGAGGGCATAGGAAACACAGCTGGTGCCCCTCCCGACCCGCAGCCCCTGCCAGCCCCTAGAGGCCTGTGGTCGGAGATAGGTGGTCACCCCAAAAATAGAACCTTGGTGCCCAGCCCCCCCCCCCCCGCTCTAACCACTAGGCCCCACTACCCTCCCAGAGCCGGGGAGAACCCAGGGGGTCCAGATTCCCGGGGTCTGCCTGCGGGTGTCCCTCCCTGCCAGCGCTGGGCGGGGTGTTGTTTGCCCGTCAGCCCTTGGCACCTGTCACCTGGGCATGGGTGTGAGCTGCTACCAGAGCTGTGGGGCGGGGGCGGGGAGAAGTTGTGTCACTGCAGCCACCTGTTGCAGGGGCGTGGCCCTGGAAACAGCTGCCAGGAGGTGTGTCGTCTCCACGGCAACGGGAGGTGTCCGGTTCCTTGGGGGTGGAGAGAGCAAGGGCGGGTGTGAAGCTGTTGCCTAGCAACCGGTGCTGGCTGGGGGAGGGGGCTGGTGGCCGGGTGTCTCTCCAGCTGTAGGGCTGGTGGGTGTTGGCAACAGGCGGCAGAGGCTGGCTGGGGAGCTGGGGGACCTGGGACCCCCGGCGTTGGGGGGAGCATTAACCCTTGTGTGGGCCCCCCAACAGCCAGAGATCTGCCCCCCTTCTGGCCTGAACCTCACACTGCTACCGGCCCCCAAACCTCCCAGTCCCCCCACCCCGTGGCAGACACCCCCTCCTCTGCTGCCCCCCAGACACCTGTCCTCTCCTGCCCCCCACAGACACCCCCTCCTCTGCTGCCCCCCAGACACCTGTCCTCTGCTGCCCCCCACAGACACCCCTCTTCCCCGTCCCCATTCCCTGGTCCCCCCCCCAGCCACCCCCTCCTCTGCTGCCCTAGACACCTGTCCTCCCCTGACCCCCCACAGACAACCCCTTCCCCCCACCACCACCCTGCCCCCTCACCTCACCCCACAGGCCCCTCCCCTTTCCTTCCCCCCCATTCCCCACCTGGGCAGCTCACCCCCACAAACCCTCCAAAGCATTGGCTGTCAGTCGGGGGGGGGAGCGATGTGGGGGGCAGGGGCACGGCCCCAGGGTGAGGGTGGGGGGCGGAGAGGGGTTGTACAATGGGAGTCCTCCACCGCGCCCTCTGGTGGGCAGGCCTGGTATGGCCCCCACACCCCATAGGGCAGAGCCTAGCGGCGGGCGGGCAGGCCTGGTACTGCCCCCCCCACCCCATTGCAGGCGCAGCAGGGCGGGCGCCTCCTGGTGGCAGCAGCTGGGACTGCAGCCCAGATGATCTGGGAGAGGGGCGCTCGCCCGCCCCGTGGGGGGAGGCAGCGTCGGGGCTGGACAGGGGGGGCGGGTGGGCGCTCTGGGGACTGGCCTGCGCGGGATGCTCCTGTTCCCCCCCCCCCCCCGGCCTAGGGGGGGCGGGGTAAGGGGGGCGGCGGCTGAGTCCCCCTCTGCTCTGTGCCCCAGGCTGGCAGCGACGGGGCCAAGATCGGGAACTGCCCCTTCTCCCAGCGGCTCTTCATGGTGCTCTGGCTCAAAGGGGTCACCTTCAACGTCACCACGGTGGACACCAAACGGTGGGTGAGACGCGGCCCGGGCCCCTCGGCCCCCCCGGCCCCCCCCCCACCCTGCCGGTGCCCCCCCCTCGGCCCCCTGGGCCCCCCCGCCCTGCCGGTGCCCCCCCCTCGGCCCCCTGGGCCCCCCCGCCCTGCCGGTGCCCCCCCCCGACCCGCTGCCCCCCCCCGCCCTGCCGGTGCCCCCCCCTCTGACCCGCTGCCCCCCCCCGCCCTGCCGGTGCCCCCCCCCCGACCCGCTGCCCCCCCCGCCCTGCCGGTGCCCCCCCCTCTGACCTGCTGCCCCCCCGCCCTGCCAGTGCCCCCCCTTCTGACCCGCTGCCCCCCCCCCCGCCCTGCCAGTGCCCCCCCCTTCTGACCCGCTGCCCCCCCCGCCCTGCCGGTGCCCCCCCCTCTGACCCGCTGCCCCCCCCGCCCTGCCGGTGCCCCTCCCGACCCCGCTGCCCCCCCCCGCCCTGCCGGTGCCCCCCCCTTCTGACCCGCTGCCCCCCCCGCCCTGCCGGTGCCCCCCCCGACCTGCTGCCCCCCCCGCCCTGCCGGTGCCCCCCCTCTGACCCGCTGCCCCCCCGCCCTGCTGGTGCCCCCCCCCGACCCGCTGCCCCCCCCCGCCCTGCCGGTGCCCCCTCCCTCTGACCCGCCTGCCCCCCCCGCCCTGCCGGTGCCCCCCCTCTGACCCGCTGCCCCCCCTGCCCTGCCGGTGCCCCCCCCCGACCCGCTGCCCCCCTGCCCTGCTCGTGCCCCCCCTCTGACCCGCTGCCCCCCCCGCCCTGCCGGTGTCCCTCCCTCTGACCCGCTGCCCCCCCTGCCCTGCCGGTGCCCCTCCCTCTGACCTGCTGCCCCCCCCGCCCTGCCGGTGCCCCCCCCTCTGACCCGCTGCCCCCCCGCCCTGCCGGTGCCCCCCCCTCTGACCCGCTGCCCCCCCCCGCCCTGCCGGTGCCCCTCCCTCTGCCCCCCAGCCACGCGCCCCAGTCCTGACCCCCCAGCCCTACTGGTTCCCCTCACTCCTGCCCCTCAGCCCCTGCCTCTCCCCCAGCCCTGCCAGTGCCTCTCACTCCCACCCCACAGCTCCTGCCCCACCAGTGCCTCTCACCCCCCCCTTTCCTTGCAGGAGGACTGAGACGGTTCAGAAGCTGTGCCCAGGCGGGCAGCTCCCGTTCCTGATGTACGGGAACGAGGTTCGTACCGACACCAACAAGATCGAGGAGTTCCTGGAGGAGGTGCTGTGCCCGCCCAAGTACGTGCCACGTGGGGGGGCTGGGGGGGGTGTGTGGGGAGAGGGAGGCTACGGGTGCTGCATGGGCCCGCTGTCATGTGGCGGGGAGTTCCCCTGGTCGCAGGGGAAGCACTAAGTCCATGCCTAGCCGGTAGCTCCGCCCACCCCTTCCCTGGCCTGGGTCTGGTCACTCCAGGGAGGGGCTCTCAGGGGGGTGTTTATGTTTTGGGGGGCGCGGAAGGTAGCTACACTGAGCAGGTGGGGGAGGCTGGAGGGGAGGCCCGGGGGGGGACAGGGGCAGCCTGGGGGTGGATAATAAGGGAAGCCCCCTACATGTGTGTCTCTGCCCCCCCAGGTACCCCAGGTTGGCCGCCCGCAACCCCGAGTCCAACACGGCCGGGCTGGACGTTTTCGCCAAGTTCTCCGCCTACATCAAGAACTCGAACCCGGCCCAGGACCCCGGTGAGGGGGGGAATCCCTGGGGGTGGGGAATCCCAGGGGGTGGGGGATGGGTGAAGGGAATCCCGGGGGGGGGGGATCCCTCTGATCTCATTGGCTGCCACAGCTGGCTCTACTTTGTTGCCATTGGCCACCGCTCAGTCCCCGCCCCCTCATTCCCATTGACTCATTCTCTTGGCCGGGCCCTTGCCATCAGCCGGGTTAACTCCCCATTTCTCATTGGCTCCCTCCCTTGGCGGTCTCTGTCTCCTCTTGGCTCTGATTGGTTGGGCCTCTGCTCCCCTTGGTTCTAGCTCTGTCCACTCATTGGCTGCCCATTGTGTTCCACCCTCCGTCTCATTGGCTCCTTCCCTTGGTAGCCGCAATCCCTGTCTCTTCCTCATTGGTCGCTCCTATCTCCCCTTGGTTCTCATTGGCTGGCCCTTGGATCCCTCTGATCTTGCCTTGAATTTCATTGGCTGTCTCCAGGCTCCTCTATTCCGATTGGTTCCTCCCACCCTGCACTAGATTCTCATTGGCTGTGACTCTGCCTATCGCTGGCTGTTTCCACTCTTGTCTTGATGCTCCTTGATGCGCCCTCTTGTGATTGGCTGGCTGCCACGCCCTGGCTTCCCATTGGCTGCCCCATTCCGACGAGCCTTCCTTCCCATTGGCCGCCTCCCTCTCTCCTCATTGGCCACCTCTCCCTCTCTCCCCACCCCCCCTCGTCGGATTGGCCGTCCCCCGTCGGCGGGCGACTGTGATTGGCCCCCCGCAGCGCTGGAGAAGGGGCTGCTGAAGGCGCTGAAGGTGCTGGACAATTACCTGATGGCGCCGCTGCCGGAGGAGGTGGACGAGACGAGCGCCGAGGACGAGAGCCGCTCCCAGCGCAAGTTCCTGGACGGGGACGAGCTGACGCTGGCCGACTGCAACCTGCTGCCCAAGCTGCACATCGTGCAGGTAGCCGGGGGCGGGGCCGGGCCGCAGGGGGCGGGGCCAGCCACCAGGGGGCGCCACTCACAGCCCCTCCCATGGCCCCAGGGCTGGGCTGCAGAGGGTGGGGCCAGGCTGCTGTGGGTGGGGCTGGGCTGCAGGGGGCGGGGCCAGCCACTAGGGGACACCACTCACAACCTCTCCCTTGGCCCCAGGGCCAGCCACCAGGGGGCGCCACTCACAGCCGCTCCCTTGGCCCCAGGGCCAGCCACCAGGGGGCGCCACTCTCATGGCCCGGGGGCTGGGTTGCAGGGGGTGGGGCCAGGCTGCTGCAGGTGGGGCTGGGCTGCAGGGGGCGGGGCCAGCCACCAGGGGGCACCGCTCACTGCTACTCCCACAGCTTCAGGGCCTGGCTGTAGGGGGCGGGGCTAGCAGGGGGCTGGCCCAATGAGGCGCTAGGGGGCTGCACCGTGGGGCGGGGCTCGGCCTTGGCCCCCCCCTCCTCCCCCCGGGTCCGTCCTTCTTCCGGCCCCTCTTGGGCTTCGCTCCCCCGTCCCTCGCGCTCTGCCCTCGTCTCCGCCTGGGGTTGCTTTTGTGTTTTCATCTCTCCGGGGTCCAGCTGCTGGCTCCGAACCAGCGGGCGAGAGCGCGAGGGGCAGGGCTGGCAAATGGCGCCGGGGAGGGGGGGGTCTCGCTATAGGGGGGTGGCTCAGTACAGAGATTTAGCTGTGTGGCTGTGGGTTTGGTTCCAGGGTCGTGGTTGAGCCGTGGGTCGGGCCAAAAGGCAGGCCATGGGTCAGGTTGTGGGTTTGCTATAGGGCCTCAGGTGGGGCCATAGGTCAGGCTGTGGGTTTCAATAGGGCTGTGGGTCAGGCTGTGGGTTTGCTACAGGGCCATGGGTGGGGCCGTGGGTCAGGCTGTGAGTTTGCTATAGGGCCATGGGTCGGGTTGCGGGTTTGCTATAGGGCGGTGGGTTGGGTTGCGGGTTTGCTATAGGGCCATGGGTCAGGCTGTGGGTCCATGGGTCAGGCTGTGAGTTTGCTATAGGGCCGTGGGGCTGTGGGTTTGCTATAGGGCGGTGGGTCGGGTTGCGGGTTTGCTATAGGGCCATGGGTCAGGCTGTGGGTTTGCTATAGGGCGGTGGGTCGGGTTGCGGGTTTGCTATAGGGCCATGGGTCAGGCTGTGGGTCAGGCTGTGTGTTTGCTACAGGGCCGTGGGTGGTGCCGTGGGTGGGACCGTGGGTCTGGCCGTGGGTTGGGCTGGGGCCACGGCGGTTGATCCCAGCGCCCCGCCCCCGTGTGCCCCCCAGGTGGTGTGTAAGAAGTACCGGGGCTTCACGATCCCGGCGGAGCTGCAGGGGGTGCAGCGGTACCTGCGAAACGCCTACGACCGCGAGGAGTTCGCCAGCACCTGCCCCGACGCCGAGGAGATCGAGCTGGCCTACGAGCAGGTGGCCAAAGCCCTGAAATAGCCCTGGGGGGCCAGCGGGGCCCCCCCGAGCATGGGGGCTGTGCGCCCGGAGGAAGGGGGGGCTGATTCTGGGGGGGCTGTATGTGGTTTGGGGGGGGGGGATTGTCGCGGAGATATGTAACCTAGTAAATAAACCTTTCAAACTCCCTTTGGCGAAGTCCTGAGCCGGGAGCGTGTCCTCGGGTGGCTGAAGGAGGCGGAGCCCTCGGCCGGCTCTGGTCACATGACTAGTGCTAGGGGGCGGGCAGGCCCTGGCTGGGATCCCTGCGTCACTGGTTTCTACCCACCAGGGGGAGCCTTGAAACTGTCACACACTTGGATCCCACCGCACCCACCAATTCCGATACTCTGTAACCCCCTCCCTAGTTTCCCTAGTTTCTGTCCCCCCTTAACTCCAATCAGTCACCCCCCTGGGGCAGCTTTTAACTCTTTATTTCCAGGGGCAGAACAGATCTCGGGGGGCGGCAGGGGGGTCAGGGTCCTGGTGGGGAACAATTGAGGGTTTTCAAGGGCGAAGCGGGGGGGGGGGGGGAAGCAAACTGGGAGGAGTTTTCCAGTTGAACCAGGTGATGGGGGGAGGGAGGCTCCCAACGGATTCCAGGGGGGCAGAGCCCCAGGCAGTGGGGGGAGGGGCATGTCTCTCTCAGCTGGACAATGGGGGACGGTCCTGGGGGAACAGGTGGGAAGCTACGGGGAAGTTTCAGAGGGGGAGAAGGTCGCAGGTCCGGAGCGCCTGAGGTGGGAGGTCTCTGAGCTGCGTCAGGGACTGGGGCCCCAGGCAGATGTGGGGTGGGGCTCGGGGGCTCAGAGCAGCAGGGCGAGGGGCAGAGTGACCCCCAGCACTCCCCAGGTCAGCCTACCGCCCCGGTTACACAGGTCACTGGAGCAGCAGGTGGTGGAGTAGGTGAAATTGGCCCCCAGCAGCCAGCGGGTCCCCCGGGCCCCACACAGCGCGGCCTCCCCACAGCTCTTCTCATGGACCACCAGCTCCAGCGCACCTGGGGGGGGAGGGAGGGAGGGAGGGGGATGAGACGGAAAATGAGAGCAGCTCCCTCCCCTCCCGTCCCAGCCCAGCCCCCACCTCACCGGGGATCCCCAACCTCGCCCCATAACCCCAGCTTGGCTGCCTGAGCCCAGCGGCCCCAGTCACCGGCTCCGGGCTGTGTGGATAAATCCAGTGGCAGGGAGTTCCACCGGTGCAGGAGTCCACACCTCAGAGTGCAGCCACCCTGGGCCCAGGCAGGGGCGGGGCAGACTCACCTCTGCGTCCCATGGCGACGGAGGAGAGGCAGCGCTGGGCCGGGGCGCAGGGGGTGACGAATTTCAGGCAGTCCAGGGGCGCGAGGGTGGGGAAGAGGCAGGTGTAACAGC
The DNA here is from genome assembly GCF_049634645.1 of Pelodiscus sinensis. Lineage (NCBI taxonomy): Eukaryota > Metazoa > Chordata > Testudines > Trionychidae > Pelodiscus > Pelodiscus sinensis. Next base: position 21,772 of record NW_027466017.1, read on the forward strand.
GCAAGGGCTCCCCTGGTGGGCGGGAGAGGGTGTGAACCCGGGCGGCCGGGTGTGGGGGCTGCTCATGGGGAGAGGGGCCACCGGGGGGCAGCCCCCCCCAAGGAAAGGGAGCGGCCCTGGGGGCACTTGGCCAAAGAAACCGTGAATGGGACTTGGAGATGCCCCTCACTCCCGCCCCCCCAGCCCTACGGGTGCCCCCCAGCCCCTGCCCCCCAGCCCTGCCAGGGCCCCTCACTCCAGCCCCTGCCCCTGAGCCCTGCCAGGGCCCCTCACTCCTGCCCCCCAGCCCTGCCGGGGCCCCTCACTCCTGCCCCCCATCCCTCCTGGTGCTCATCCCTCCTGCCTACAGCCCCTGCCCCCCCAGCCCTGCCGGTGGCCCCCCCCATAGCCCCTGAGGCGCCCGGAGCTGAGACCTGACCCACTCACCGGCCGGCAGAGCCAGCAGGGCGCCCAGCAGGGCCCAGCCCAGAGCCGCCTTCATGGCTCCGTCCGTCCGTCCGTCCGGCTGGCGTCTCCCTCCCAGACCTCTGGGGCTGAGTGCGGGGGGAGCGGGTCCCACCCTGCCCCGCTGCTAATGCAAGACGAGCGCCTGCCAATTAGCGCTGGGGATGGATGACCAGCCCTGGGGGCAGGGCGCTGGGGGGGGGGGGGAAGGGCCCCTGAATCTCACATCCGGCTATTCCCCCTCCCCCCATCTCCCTGGAGCGGCCCCCAGGGATTGGGTGATGGCGGCTCCCCCCGGACCCTGGCGCGTTCCCGGCAGTTCCCCCCCGTGAAAGACGCCTCCTGCCCCGTCCCGCTTGGTGCCCCGGCCCTGCCCGCGTGGGGCAGCCTCATCATCCCCCGGCTTCCTCTGGGACCTTCGGGGGCTCCCTCCAGAGCCCCCCTGCTGTTGTGCTCCCCCCCCCCCGCTTTGCCACCCTGCTCCGTGACCAGAGCGCAGTACGGGGGCCATGACACACGCGCGTCAACGGGGCTGGGAGAGGGGCCACGTGCGGTTCGTAAAAACGAATCGGGACTGTGGCAGAGCTGGGAGGGCAGGTCTGAGCTGGGGGTGCGGGTGAGGGGCACCGGTAGAGCGGGGGGGGGGGGGCTGGGCTGTGTTTATTTTTTCCATTTCCCTGTCACTAGTCACGCGGGCGTCACGCGCTGGAGGGAAATGGGCGGAGGGAGGTCGGAGCCGTTTCCCCTGGGGGGGGAGGTTTGGGACTGGGGGGGGCATGATGGAAGGAAGCAGAAAGCGGGGGAGGGGCCATGTGTCCATTCAAGCCCCTAGAGGAAGTGGGGGTCCCTCGGGGATTTCCTGCCAGGGGACCCCAGGCCCCCAATTAGACCAAAGCTCCTCTACTCCAGCTGGTGCGATGACCCCCCCATGTCCTCCAGGGGCGGAGGATTAAAGCTGCCCCCCCCACTGAACCATGGGGCTGAGCTGGTTGCATAGGAACTTGGGGGGATGTGTCTGGTGCTGGGGGGGGCTATTGGACTGTCCCGGCCTCACACCCGCATCCTGCCCCCCCCCCAGTGCCGTGAATCGTACCCTGCCCCCCCAGCCTTGCCCCCCTGGCTCCCACGGGCCCGGCCGGCCGCAATCCCACTGACCCACACCGACAGGCCCGGCTCTAGGCCCCAGCCCCCCCCTCCCCCGGTCCCGCCTGGAGGAGAAGGAACACCCCCCAGCCCTGAGAACCAGGTGCTGCCCCCCCCCGAGGCGAAGGGGGGGACGTGGCAGACACGGCGGCTGGGAGCAGCCGCGGCGGGGGCCCGCCGCAGATGGCGCGTGCGAGGAGCAGACAACACAAGCCGCCGGCAGATGGAGGGACGCCCAGTCCCGGCAGCAGGGACACACAAACACACACGCACACGCTCACAGATGGCACCGCAGCCAACACACAAGTCTGGCCCGGAGGCAAAGGCGCTCGCAGACGGACAGACAGACACGCACAGCCAGCGGGAGCAAGGATGTGGGGACACACGCACCCCCCCACCACCAGAGAGCGGCAGAGACACTGGCCCTGCATGCTCATTCTCACCGCCACCGAGTGCGGTTGTCAGTAGGCTCCAGAGTTAACGCCCCTGGACTGGGAGGGTCCAGCAGGAGGGACTTGGGGCTATTTGTGCAGGAACTGTCGGTTCTTCGCAGGCTGTACGGAGGCACCGGGGACTGGAAATCATGGGCCCAGAATGGCTAGCGTGGGGCAGGGGCTGTGGGGCGGAAGTGTGGGGCACTGGCAGGGTTGGGGGGCAGAGGCTGTGGGGTGGGAGTGAGGAGCACTGGCAGGGCTGGTGGGCAGGGGCTGAGGGGTCGGGAGTGAGGGGCACCAGTAGGGCTGGGGGGCAGGGGCTGAGGGGTCGGGAGTGAGGGGCACCAGTAGGGCTGGGGGGCAGGGGCTGTGGGGCAGGAGTGAGGGGCACTGGCAGGGCTGGGGGAGCTCAGGTCTTGTCCAGCTGGTGCCCCTCACTCCCGACCCACAGCCCCCCCCCAGCGCCGGGGCAGGTAGAGCAGGGCCAGGGTCAGCCCATGGAGCGAGCCCCCCGGGGGGGCAGGAGTGGGGGCCTGGCCCCCCCATACAGCCCCCCCCCCCAGTTAGCTAGTTCCCATCTGGCCCCACTCCCAGGTCCAGGGCCTCCCAAGAAGGGCCCCAACCGCCCTGTGCCCCATTGAAGGCTTTTGGGGGGGCTGCGTGGGCGGGGCCTGGGGCGGCGAGGGCGGGGCTTGGGGCGGCGAGGGCGGGGCCTAGGGAGACCCCGCCCCCCGGCCAGACAATGCGCTGGCGCTGGCTGGCGGCGGCTGCGCTCGGAGCCGGGCGGGTCTGACGCGCCCCGGGGTCCCCCCCCCGCCCGCACCCTCGCTTTGCGCAGCCTGCTCCGGGGGGCCGCAGGGTGGAACCCCCCCCCCCCCCCGGCCCAAGGCGCGGCAGCCCCGGGGCATTCTGGGACGGAGAGCCCCCCCCCCCAAGGAAAAGGTCCCCCAAAAGCAGGGCACCCCCGGTCTCGCTTGGCGAGCGGGGCGCAGGCAGGTAAGAGCGCAGGGGGGGGGGCTGCGCCTTTGGGGGACCCAGGGCCAACAGAGGCGGTGTCCGGGCTGTGCTGGGGGGCTGGGCGTTTGGGGGGGCCGTGGGGCAGAGAAAAGGCGGGGGCTGGGTGCTTGGGGGGACCCTGGGGCAGAGGAGAGCTGGGGGCCGGGTGTTTGAGGAGGGGGCCTTTGGGCAGAGGAGAGGTGGGGGCTGGGTGTCTGGGGCGTGCCGGGGGGCCGGGTGTTTGGGGGGTCCTGGGGGGGCTGGGTTACATGTGGGGAGGCAGGCTGACATTTGGGAGGTTTGCCCAGGGTGGGGGACGGGGGCTGTGGGCAGGAAGGGGGCTTGGGTGGGGCTCGGGGGCATCTCTGTGGGGCTGGGGTGGGTGTGGTGGGGCTCAGGACTCCTGGGTCCCCTGCCCCGCAGTTTTGGGGGGCAGGCCTGGCTGGGAAGTTGGGAAGGAGAAAGCCCTTTGGAGGAACACGCCCCATTTATTGTTGAGGGTCCCGGGGGGGCTGAAGCTGCCCAGGATCCTTCTGCTGGGCGGGGGGGGGGGGCTGGAAGGCGGGACTAGGGGTAGCAAGGCCCCCGGCTCGGACAGGGGGTCCCCCCGGTGCAGACTGTGCTGGGGGCCAGGGGCTCTGTGCTGGCTGGGGGGGATCCGTGGGGCGCGTGTCTGATTGTCTCTCTGGCCTGGTGTGGGGCTCTGGGTGGGGCTCTGGGCCTGGCTGTGTGTGCCAGCCCCCCCCCCGGGTGTGTGGGGAGGGGCATGGGGGGTGCGGCTGGCTGGGGGGGGGGAGATGGCGCTGTGTTGCCTCCCCCGCCCCCTCGCCGGATACAGTTAAAAGGAACCAGCTGTTGCATTTTTTTGCCCTGAGCGAATCCGGGTTCCCCAGGCCTGGGGGGGCAGCCGAGGAAATCGAGGCGCCGCCCCCCCAGGCCCCACCTCCTTGGGGCAATGAGCCCCCTGACCAAGGATGAGTGGGTGTGGCAGAAAAGACTGAGATGGGGGGCTGAGCCCCCCAAGCAGGGCGCAGAGCCCCACATGGACTCTGTGCTGGGGGCTACTCAGACCCCCCCGATCTGACCTGCTTGCCCCGCCCCCAGATCAGGGCTCTCCTCCCCTGTCATGCTGGGGGCTGCACAGACACACAGGGCAGGACAGACTCTGCCCCCCCCTCCCCCCCGTGCTCTAACCACTAGGCCCCATCCCAGGAGAGAACCCAGATGCTCCCAGCGCCCCCCCTGCTCTAACCACTAGCCCCCACTCCCCTCCCAGAGCCAGGGAGAGAACCCAGGAGTCCTGGCTCCCTGCCCCCCTTTTCTAACCACTAGGCCCCGCTGCCCTCCCAGAGCCAGGAGAGAACCCAGGGGTCTTGGCACTCAGCCCCTCCTCTTCCTTTTACTCCCCACCCCCACCTCCGGACTCCTGAATTCGGTCTCCAGCCGGACATGGGCCGCATTGTGTCGGCCACACAAACAAGTCTCAACCCGGCCAGGGTGGGAGGAGAAAGGGAGACGCGGGGCGGGGTTGGCAGAAGGCGCTGGAGGGAGAACCCAGGCGTCCTGCCCCCCCTGCTCTAACCACTAGCCCCCACTCCCCTCCCACAGCCAGAGTTTGGCAGGGCATTTAGGGAGGGGAGACTAGAATGGAGATTTTTGGGGGGGCAGAGGGCAGAGGGGTGGTGCGCCTTCCCTGGGGGTTGACTTTTGGGGGTCCCTGTTTGGGTGGGACTTTGGGGGGGCCTCGGGGCGGGGAGAGATCTTTGGGGTGCGCCACATTCAGGCGGATTGGTCGACGGTGCGGCTCCCCGTTGGGGAGGTCTGTGGGGCGGGCTCGCACGCCGGCTGGGGCCAGCTTGGGGGGCGAGGGGACGAAACAGACCCCGGCTTAACCTCGTCTCTCGCTTCTCCAGGTCCCTGTGGAGCCTACCGGCCTCACGCCCACGTGGATGCAATAAGCCGTGATTTCCAACCCCCCCCCAAAAAAAAAATTCCTGGAAAGGGGAAGGGAATTTTGATGCTGTCGGGAGCCAGCGAGATCTGCCAAGAGGAGGCGAATTTCCCCGCCACGTGAGACGTGGGGCAGACGCTGGATTCGAACCGAACCCAGAACCGAACCGCCCGTCCGGTGCTGGAGGAAATTGACCCGTTTCCCCCTGGATCCGGTTACCCCGTGGTGGGCGTGGAAGTTGCAGGGCGGGACCGGCGGACTGGCCACCCAGGGGGTGCTGCTGATGTGAGATCGGGGGCCGGGGATGGCCGGGAACCGGGGCTGATGGGCGGAGCCATGCCCCGCGCCCCAACTCCTTGATCTGGAAATTGACCAGTCCGCTTGAAATTGACCGGCTCGGAGGAGAGCTGTTTGCGGCGACAGGGCGGGGTGCTCCGTGGGAATCGCAGCGCCGCCGCGGCGGGGGGCCCTGTCCGCCGGCGGCCCCCCAGCCATGGCCGGCGTCGCCTCCTTCGGCCGCTACACCCACGCCATCGTGCGCAGCGTGCCCAGCTCCCTGGGCGCCCGGCCGGCTGAGGAGGGCGACGGGGCGGAGCCGGTGGACCTGGCCAAGGCGCACCGGCAGTACGGGGTCTACACCGGCATCCTACGGCAGAAGCTGGGCCTGCAGGTGATCGAGCTGCCGGCCGACGAGGCCCTGCCCTGCTCCGTGCTGGTGGAGGACGTGGCGGTAGTCCAGGGCGACACGGCGCTCCTCACCCGGCCCTGGGAGCCGGCCCGGCGGGGAGAGGTAGCCGGTTCTCGGGCTCTGGGAGGAGAGTGGGGGCCTAGTGGTTAGAGCAGGAGGGGGCCGGGAGGTAGGATGCCTGGGTTCTCTCCCTGGCTCTTGGAGGGGAGTGTGGGCTAGTGGTCAGAGCAAGGAGCGGCTGGGAGGTAGGGTTCCTGGGTTCTCTCCCTGGCTCTTGGAGGGGAGTGTGGGCTAATGGTCAGAGCAAGGAGTGGCTGGGAGGTAGGGTTCCTGGGTTCTCTCCCTGGCTCTGGGAAGGGAGTGGGGGCTAGTGGTTAGAGCAAGGAGCGGCTGGGAGTTAGGGTTCCTGGGTTCTCTTCCTGGCTCTGGGAGGGGAGTGGGGGCCTAGTGGTCAGAGCAAGGAGCGGCTGGGAGGTAGGGTTCCTGGGTTCTCTCCCTGGCTCTGGGAAGGGAGTGGGGGCTAGTGGTTAGAGCAAGGAGCGGCTGGGAGGTAGGGTTCCTGGGTTCTCTCCCTGGCTCTGGGAGGGGAGTGGGGGCCTAGTGGTTAGAGCAGGAGGGGGCCAGGAGGCAGGATGCCTGGGTTCTCTCCCTGGCTCTGGGAGGGGAGTGGAGGCCTAGTGGTTAGAGCAGGAAGGGGCTGGGAGGCAGGGTTCCTGGGTTCTCTCCCTGGCTCTGGGAGGGGAGTGGGGGCTAGTGGTTGGAGCAGGAGGAGGGGGAAGGCTGCGAACCCGGACTCTTGGGCCCCTCCCTTGGTTCTACAGGAGCAGGGTGCTCCGTTCGTTAAGCCACTAATGACTGGGGGGGAGGAGGCGAATTCTCCTTCCCCTTCCCTCCCCACAGCCCCTGGGGTCCGGGAGAGGCGAGCTGGTCACCTGACCTGCGTTGCCCAGGCAACCGCTCATCCCAGCATGACCTCATCGGTGATGCAAACCCTCACGCCTCTGGAGACCTGTCATCCACCCCCCTTCCACCCTCCGCCAGCTGGGCCCCACCCTGGGGCCAGATGGGGAAAGGCCCCCGTGTTTCATTCCCTGCCCCCTTCGGGCTGCGGGGAGGGGAATCCTGGTGAATCTGGCCCAGCAGTGGGGCTGGGAGGACTGGGGCAGGGGGGCTGACTTGGGAGGTGGGGGCCTGTATTCCCAGCTGATTGACTCTGGCCTCAGCTGTGGCCATCAGCAGCCGGCACCATGGCCCCGGGCTTTCTGGGTGCATTTTCCACCCCCTCAGCCCACATACTGGTTCCCTGCCCTTCCTGGTGGCCATGGGGCACGGCTCGGCAGCCCCCCACCGCAGCCTGGCTGGGCGGGTTGCCCCCCTACAATGTGGGGCGCTTTGAATCATTCTGAACCGCCAATCTCTCTCCTTGGCATTGGCTGTAGGCCGCCAAAGCCTGCCTAGAAGTAGTGAAGCTTGAGATGTAGATTGGGGGGCTGTGGGGTGGAGTCGAAGGGCCTGCGGGGTTGGGGGTGGGTGAGGGACTCAGCTGGGGTCACCGGGGAGGAGGTGGACGCAGCCCTTTCTGGAGCCTCGCAAACTCTTCTTGACGTTGGGCATAGGCCGCTGAAGCCTGCCTGGTAGTAGGGGTACCAGAGCTCTATTTTGTGATGGGGTCGGAGAGCACACGTTGGCAGGGTTGGTTGGGGAGGATAAAGGGGTCAACTTGGGGGGTGCTGGGGAGGGGTTGTTGGTGGCCATTTTGGAACCCTCCCAATTTCTCTGTCCTTGAGTGTAGGCCCTGAAGCCTGCCTGGTAGTAGAGGTTCCAGAGGCCTAGTTTGCAAACCATTGGACGGGGTCAGAGAGCACATGTTGGCAGGGTTGGTTGGGCAGGATAGGGGTGTCAAGGGGGGGTGCTGGCGAGGGAGTATTGGCGGCCATCTTGGAACCCTCCCACCCTCCCAATCTCTCTCTTGGGGTGTAGGCCCTGAAGCTTGCCTGATCATTAGTCTCAAGGGGCTGCTAAGGGGTAGGCTCGTGGGATGGGGGAGACCCTGAAAGAGTTCATCTCTGTTTCTTGGGGTGGGGGGCCTGGTCCAGATCAGCAGCATCAAGAAGGTCCTGGAGGAGCTGAAGTTGCGGGTGGTGGAGGTGACGGATGACGGGGCCACCCTGGATGGCAGTGATGTACTCTTCACAGGTGAGCAGCCCATGTGTGGGGGGGGCGGGAGGAGTTGCAAGGTTATTGTAGGGGGGTTGCGATATTGTTACCCTTACCTCTGTGCAGCAGCCGCCACTGTCTGGCCACCCAGCTTTGAAAGCACGTAAGGGAGATATGGACGATATTGCCACCTTGATTTCTTCGCTGCTGCTGGCGGGATGTTGCCTTCAGAGCTGGGCATCCAGCCAACATTACCACCACCAGTTGCCCTGCTGTGAAAGTAGCGCAGAAGTAAGGGTGGCAATACCATGGGCCCTGGGGCTGAGTTGTGGTGGCAGAAGTGGGATAGCTGGATAGTTCGGCCCGGGAGGAAGGGATTGAGCTGTGGTGTTAGCGGTGGGATACCAGGCTAGGTGGGCCCAAAGTGGCTGAACTTTGGTCGCAGCAATGGGACACCAGGCTGGATGGGCCCAAAGGGACTGATCTTTGGTGGCAGTGGTGGGATACCAGGTTGCTGGGCCTCCTAAAATAATCTTGTGATCCCCCTGCAACTTCTTTTTGAGAAACGCCGGTCTTCCTTGTGAAATCTATATGGGTTATGGTAAAAACGCACACAAGATTTCACAGGAAGACACCAGATTTCACGGTTTGTGACGTGTGTTGCCTGGCTGTGAAGCTAGTAGGTCCCTCCTCATTTCTGAGAGCTGGGAATAGAACCCAGGAGTCGTGGCTCCCCACCCTGCCCCCATTGGTCAATTCCCCACTGGGCTGGTAGCTTGGGGAGTGGGGATACGTAGGGTAGCGACAGGGTCATCCGAGGGATCAACCCCAGCGTGGGTGTATCTGACTTAAATCTGTGGCATCTTGAAGGTCACTGAGTCTGGTCCCACCCTTTCCTGTCTCCTTACAGGTCGAGAGTTCTTTGTGGGCATCTCCAAATGGACCAATCACAGAGGGGCGGAGATGGTGGCGGATGCTTTTAGGGTGAGCTGGAATTTTGGCAGGGTCCGGGAGGGAACCCAGGAGTCCTGGCGCCCAGCTAATGCCCCCCTCTTAGTTTTTCGGTCCATGTGTGGAATAAATTTTGTGTGCACCAAAGCACGTGCGTAGGCGCACCACCAGTAGAAACACCTCTGGCTGGCTTTGGGCGCTCTGCTGATCATCTGGGCAGCATTTGAATCTCCCCTGGGTGGCCACTCAATCGCTCCGCGTACAGGGAACTCCTAGAGCTGGGAGCTGTGGGTCAGGACTGAGGGGCACCGGCAGAGCGGGGTTTCTATTTCTCACCTTTCCCTCATGTGCTAGGATTTTGCGGTCTCTACTGTCCCCATGGTGGGTTCCTCCCATCTGAAGAGCTTCTGTAGCATGGCTGGGCCGGACACAGTCGCTATTGGAAGCAGCGAGGCTGCCAAGAAAGCCATGAGGGTAATGGGATCGGACACGGGGCTGGGTGGGCCCAGGGGAGCTGAGCGGTGGTGGCAGAAGTGGGATACCGGTCCGGGTCAGCTTTGTGGGAGCTGAGCTGTATCGGCCGTAATGACATACCAGGCTGGGTGTGGTGGCAGGGGTGAGTACTGGATTGGAGGGTCTAGGGGAGCTTTGCTGTGGTGTCAGCGGTGGGATGCTGGTCTGTGTGTGGTGGTAGCAGTGGGATCCTAGGCTGGGTGGGCCTGGGGACTGAGCTGTTGTGGGATACTGGGTTGGGTGGGTCTAGGGGAGTTATGCTGTGGTGGCAGCAGTGGGATACTGGTCTGTGTGTGGTGGCAGCAGTGGGATCCTAGGCTGGGTGGGCCTGGGGACTGAGCTGTTGTGGGATACTGGGTTGGGTGGGTCTAGGGGAGTTTTGCTGTGGTGGCAGCAGTGGGATACCTGCCCGGAGGGGGTTAAGGGGCCTGATCTAAGGACTGCGTGGAAGAAAGACAACACCAGGCCCTGTTCTCGCCCCCAGACTATGGAGCAGCTGACTGATCACCACTACGACACACTGACGGTGCCGGACGACCCCGCCGGGAACTGCATTTACGTCAGGCTGGGGCCCAAGGGCAGCGCCCTGCTGCATCGCAGCCCAGAGGAGTTCCCCAACAGCCTGCAGGTGAGAGGGCGGAGCTATTGGGCTGCTGGGGGTGGAGCTATAAAAGCTTTGTTGACTAGAAAGTGTATTGGCCTGATTTCAGAGGGAGGGGGAGGCATTGGCCAGTACTGAGGGTTGGGGGTGGAGCTTGCAGCTGTGGGCAAGGCAGGGGGTGGAGCTTGGGGCAGGAGGGTGGGGCTAGGAATGGATGGGGGCGTGGCCATGGAGGAGGAGTGGGGATGTGGCGATTTGGAGGCAGGGTTTGGGCTAGGGGGCGGGGCTAGGAGTGGGCGGGGCTACCAATAGAAATGGCTCTTCCTTACCCACAATGCCTTGCATCCCGTCTCTCTTTCTCCACCCCCCCCCCCAGCCTTTCCAGAAACTGCCCGACCTCACCCTGATCCCCGCAGCCTGCACCGAGGTGGCCAAACTGGGCGGGGCCCTCAGCTCCTGCTCCCTTCTCATCAACAAGAAACTCGACCGCTAGTGCCTCCGGACCCCTGGCAACGTGGGGGAGCCCCCCCTCAGTGCCCCCCTTCTTCCCTGTGCACCCCACGTCCATGCCTTGCACCACCAAGGGGGGGAGGGAGGGGTTAGAACCCAACCCCATGTAGGGTCTCGGGGGGGACCCCAGATTGTCATATCAAGAATGTAGGTTTGGGGGTACCCAGCTATATCTTCCTAGGGTAGTGCAGGGTTTTAGGGGACTCCGATCTCTCATGCTACTATGAGGGGGGCACTTCATTTTGACTAGGACCCTTCAGCCTCACTGCTGTCCTGCAGCCACTCACCTCTAATCTATGGTGCTGGTGTTTTGGGGGTAACCCCTCTCACCCCCCCAAAACACAACTTGCCCCCTATAGCCACACCCCCATAGCCTGACCCCCTCCGCCGTTAGCTGTAGCAACTGTGGGTCCATGGGGCTGACTGATGGTGGCAGTAGTGGGATACCGAGCTGACCACTTCTGCTGTGGCGCTCCCAGACCTTTCGCTCTGTAAAGGTGACTGCCCCCAAAAGACAGGGGTGCCTTGCGTGTGTGTTAGAGTAGTTAGGGGGGCTTCTAGCAGCCCCCTGTGATGTGGGGTAGGAGCACTCTCTAGGGCGGAGTCGGGGTGTTCGATCCAGAGGCTAGGGTGTTTCTTTAGCTACTCACTGCCTCTTGAGATCCTGGACACAATAAAGAATTGAACCTATTTAGCGTCCTCTGAGTCATTTCTCAATTTGGGGGGGACCTGTACCCCTTTGCCCAACCCCTGGGCCAGCGCCCCCTAGAGGGGAAATCTTTCCCTTCCATTTCAATTCTCTCCACTTGACCCCATTTAAGTAGAGAGGTGGGGCGGGGGAGGATGAAATATCGCCCCCCCCCAGGCGCAGCCACTGTGAGCCTGAATTAGGTTTAAATATCACCCCAATAAATAGTTTAATTCAGTTAAAAATATTTCCCCTTATACACATGGTAGTTGCTTTTGGCATAGTCAGAACAAAATGCCCCATTTCTGGCCTTTTTCTGCCCCATCCCAGCAGGGGAATCGGCCTCTGGAAAAGCCCAGAGTGACTCGGCCCCTTGCTGCCGCCACCACGGTCGTTATGACTTTTTGTAGGACCTACAAAAATGAGAGCTAACCCGCCAGCCCCCTCCAAGAATGCCTGTGCAGCTGGTTGACGAGGTGGGGGGAGGTGTCTCCCTGGTGGAGGCATTTGTGATCTTCACATGAAAGACGGTGGGGGGGTTGCCCCATAACTGTGGGGGGAGATTTTAGGGGCTGGACACAGGATTGTCCTCCATCTTTAGTGAGCAACGTCGACCTTCGGTTGTCCGAGAAACTTCCAAGATGGCCACCACATCAGTTCCCCTTCACGGTCCGCCATCTTGGAAGAGACTTGGTTGGGGAGGGGGTCTCCCTCCATCTTGCCTCCCCTCCAAGATGGCTTCACGGGTAGGCGGCCATCTTGGAGGAGATTTCAGGGTCGTTTTCCGGTTTTGCAAAGCTCTTCCATGGGGGTTCCCAAGAAGGGTCAGGCTCCATTTGCCAGGGCCAGCTTCTTGGGGGGTGCCAGTGTGGAGAGGGGGAAGCCTGTTGGTGGCCATTTTGGGAGAAGGCCTAGCGGTGGGGGGAGAGGCGGTGTAGGCGTCTTGTGTGAAGGTTTGGCGGGGGCGAGAGGCGGTGTGGGCAGCCATCTTGGGAGAAGGCCTGGTGGAGGTGGGGAGAGGCGCTGTAGGCGGCCATCTTGGGAGAAGGCGTAGTGGGGGGGCAGGGCGGTGTGGGCGGCCATCTTGGGAGAAGGCCTGGCGGGTGAGGAGAGGCGGTGTGGGAGGCCGTCGTGGGAGAAGGCCTGGCAGAGGGGGAGAGAGGCGGTGTGGGCGGCTATCTTGGGAGAAGGCCTGGCAGAGGGGGAGAGAGGCGGTGTGGGCGGCCATCTTGGGAGAAGGCCTGGCGGGTGAGGAGAGGCGGTGTGGGCGGCTATCTTGGGAGAAGGCCTGGCGGAGGGGGGGAGAGGCGGTGTGGGCGGCCATCTTGGGAGAAGGCCTGGCAGAGGGGGAGAGAGGCGGTGTGGGCGGCTATCTTGGGAGAAGGCCTGGCGGGGGGGGAGAGAGGCGGTGTGGGCGGCCATCTTGGGAGAAGGCCTGGCGGAGGGGGGGAGAGGCGGTGTGGGCAGCCATCATGGGAGAAGGCCTGGTGGGTGAGGAGAGGCGGTGTGGGCGGCCATCATGGGAGAAGGCCTGGCGGGTGAGGAGAGGCGGTGTGGGCGGCCATCTTGGGAAGGCCTGGCGGAGAGGCGGTGTGGGCAGCCATCATGGGAGAAGGCCTGGCGGGTGAGGAGAGGCGGTGTGGGTGGCCATCTTGGGAAGGCCTGGCGGAGAGGCGGTGTGGGCGGTCATCATGGGAGAAGGCCTGGCGGGTGAGGAGAGGCGGTGTAGGCGGCCGTCGTGGGAGAAGGCCTGGCGGAGGGGGGGAGAGGCGGTGTGGGCGGCCATGGTGGGAGAAGGCCTGGCGGAGGGGGGGGAGAGGCGGTGTGGGCGGCCATCTTGGGAGAAGGCCTGGCGGAGGGGGAGAGAGGCGGTGTGGGCGGCCATCTTGGGAGAAGGCCTGGCGGAGGGGGGGGCAAGGCGGCGTGGGCGGCCATCTTGAAAGACGCCGGTGCTGGAGTCCGGGAGGCTGGCTATGTCTCTAGGCCCGACTGAGGCCCCAGCCCCGGACCCCGTGGGCTGCAGGGAGACCTCCCCCCCTGCCTAGGTCCTGGTGTCTATCACGGCCTGGAAGGCTAAGGTGTCCTCGTGGAGGTAGGTGGCTTCGGGGGCATGGAGCCGGCACAGGGCGAAGAATTCGGGGAGGCCGCTGGCGATGTTGCTGTCGCTCACGGGCCGCTGGAAGGAGGAGGACGACGCCGGCGGGCAGAACGACGCCGAGACGTGCCGCTCGCCACCTTGATCCAGGAGCGTGAGGGTGACCTGGGGGCACAAAACGGGAAGGGTTAAAGTCGAAAACCGTCCCCGACTCCAGGCCGACGCTCCCGGATCCCTCTTCGCCCCGCCCCTCACCTTGTGCTGGAAAGGCCATTTGAGCTGGAAATCGTATTCGCCCTTCATCACCACCAAGAAAAGGGAGATGTGCGTCCTGGCGCCGCTGCCGTCGCCGTTGAGGTAAACCTTGAGGCAGAGTTTGTAGCCGTAGCGGCTGGTGTAAAAGGCTAACCGAGGCAGAGGAGAGAGAAAGAGATGACGGAGATCTGCCGTGCTCAACTACAAGCCCCGTGTGCCTGCGGAACTCCCTGCCTCATGATATCCCCGTCCCAAGCTATTGCACAGGAGACGACTGCCTGTTGTGGGGTGCTTCTGCTTGAGCAAATTACTTGGAATAGTGTTAACCTGTGGAACTACCTGCCACTGGATTTCACTGTGCCCAAAGTGTTCGGGGATATAAAGCTTGTTGTGGTGCATTGAGGGGGATTTATGTGCCCTCTGTTAAGCTCGGGAATTTCACACAGCAGGAAATCGCTGTGCTGAGCATATTCCAGGGGTGGGGCTGTGCTGTCTAGTGAGGTGCATTTTGGGGTCACCATCTGATCTTGGGGGTGTGGCCTGCAGGACTGGATATTTGTGTCTAAAATATCCCCAGACTGCGCGTCCCAACCCCGTAGGGACAACATTGTGGAGGATTTCACAACATCCACAGAAGTTCTCCCTGCCGTGGGTTGGCGTTGACCTGTGGAACTGCATGCTGCTGGATATTCACATGGCCAGACTATCTTCCAGTGTCAGGGCTTTGCTGTCCCCCTATGGTGTTGGGCTGGGGAACTCTCTGCCCCATGATAGTGCTGTGGCTAAGGTGTGGTGCATGATGGGGTGGTGGCACTCACGGGGGGAGTAGAGGGCAGGTATCTGTCCGGACCGGGCTTGCTGCATCCTTTGCCCCACGTCCGAGACTCTCCAGAGGAAGCGCCCGTCGTAGGAGACCTGCTCTAGGACTTGGATCCGGGCTCCCAGGCTACTGATCATCACGTCCTTGAGAGCCAGGAGCGAATCCTGATGGGCCACCTGGAAGGAAGAGGGGGTGATAGGCCCACGTGGCTAAGGTCGTGGGTCAAAGGTGAAGGGGTCACGTGTCCAAGGGCAGGCCGTGGGTCCAAAATGGATCAGGGGGGAGGGGGGAGTCCACGGGTAAGAGCCCAAACGAGCCACTAGGGGCTGTCTTAGGCCAAGTAGAAAAGGTCGTAGGTCGTCTTTTGGCCCGTGGATCGAAGGGGGAGAGGTCAGAGGTCAAAGTCAAGAGCACGTGGCTCGAGTTGGGTCATAGGTCAACGCTGAAAGTTCCTGGGCCAGCCATTGGCTTAATCGGGAGAGGTCAGGGGTCACCGTGTGGCCCGTGAAACTTTTGGGTGGTCCAAAAAATGAGGGACGAGAGGGTGGCCATGTTGGGGTCATAGGTCAACACTGTGGGGGTCAAATGAGGTCGGGAGGGGGGCGCTGACCTTCTCCTCCAGCTGCAGGATGCGGGCCATGGCTTCCCCCAAGATGTCGGCCGAGCCGCCGGCCGCCTCCCGCCGGCCCATCTCCCGGCTCAGCACCGTCACGATGTTCTGCAAGGTCGTCTGCTGGGCCTCGGCCTCGTCCAGCCGCCGCGCCAGCCGCCCCTGGGCCTCCTGCGTCGTCTCCAGCAGGAGGCGCTGCTGGGCCAGGCTGAGCGGGGACTCCTCCTCCGCCTTCCCATGATGCACCTGCGGGGGGGGCAGAGGGGAGAGCTCAGCCCATGGGGCCCCCCCTGCTGCCCCCCAGTCTCCATCCGCCTCGTGTTTGACGCTGGGACTCACCTGGGCGGGGCAGCCGAGGGCAGCGTAGGAGCAAGGACCCAGCTCCAGCGGGGACACGGGCTGAGGGGTGTCCTGGGGAGGCAAAGATCCAGGGGGGGAAATGATTAGTGGGGGCCCCCTGAAAGGAAGAGGCTCCTGCCCCCCCCCCCCTCCGAGCCAGCCATAAACTGTGGGCTGATTAGCAGGGCACCCCCAGCCTCTGAGTCTGTGGGTGGTGCACACCTGTGCAGGCATGGGTGCACCGAACAAAATGTAATCCGCACATGCTTGGAAAAACAATTCCAGGGAGTGATGCCGGAGGAGGGGCCAGGCCCCAGCCCTCCTGAGCCTGAGGGGGGGGGGGGGAAAGGGGATAGAACTTGAAATTGCCCCCCAGACCCACCTACCCGGTCCAGATTGTTCAGCAGCTGCATCCCCTGATCCTTGAAGCACTGGGGACAGGCCCTGCAATGCCCGGGGGGAGAGAAGGGGGGGTGAGTGTGGCGTGGGGGGGGGGCCTCTCTGCTGGCCCCCTGCCCCATGCAGCCCGGGGCTCCCTTATGCTCCCTACAGCCCAGTGCCCCCTGCTGGTCCCCTGCCCTGCCCTACACCCCGGTGCCCCCTGCTGGTCCCCCGCCCTGTCTGCTACCCCCGGTGCCTTGTGCTGGTCCCCCGCCCTGCCCCACACCCTGGTGCCCCCTGCTGGTCCCCCGCCCTGCCCCACACCCTGGCGCCCCCTGCTGGTCCCCCGCCCTGCCCCACACCCTGGCGCCCCCTACCTGCTGGAGCCCTGCTCGCATGCTTGGCAGCGCTGGTGCCCACAGTCCAACTTCTGGCCCTGCTCCGCCAGCTGCAGCTGGCACCAGTCGCAGCGGGGTCCCCCCTGGTAGGGGCCCGGGGCCCCGGAGGGAGGCCCCCCTGGAGACCCCTCCGTGTCCCCCTGGCGTGGGGGGCTGGGAGCCGGGATGGGCTTGGTGCTGCCCCAGGGGCTGAAGATTATTAAACTCATCGCAGCCGGGAAGGAGGGAACCTGCGGGGAGAGGAGGCTGGTTAAAGGGAGCTGATTGGCTGAGCGCCCCCTCCGATTTCCCGAGCTCTGATTGGCTAAGAGATGGGGGCTTTCGCTACCAGATTCCGCAAGCCCTGATTGGAGGAGGGGCGGGGAGGGGCGGGTCTCTCCCTGTCTCTGAACTCTGATTGGCTGGGAGATGGGTGTTTATCCCATTCCCCCAGCTCTGACTGTCCCGGGGGGAGGCATGTCCCAGTCCCCAGGCTCCGATTGGCTCAGGGACAATGGCGTCCCCCCCCCTTTAACTCTGTGCTGGCGGCGATTGGCTGAGGGGGACATTCTATCCTCCCCTGCGCTCTGATTGGCTGGGAGCCTGGAACTTTTCCTGCCCATTCATTCCAATCCCCGGGTCACGAGGCCACGGGCGGGGGATTCCCCGGCGGAGGTTCCCGGAGCGCCCAGAGGGGATCCCCCCACGGGCCTTCCCCTGGGGGCGCCCCCCGGCCGGGTCCGACTCCCCCACACCCCCTGCTGGCTGCCCAGCCGCCCCCTCCGGCCAGCCCCACAGATCCCCCCCCCGGCCAGCCCCACGGCTCCCCTCCACACCACAGATCTCCTGCATCCCCTTCCGGCCAGCCCCACGGATCCCCCCCACATCCCTCCGACCAGCCCCACAGCTCCCATCCACCCCACACATCCCCCCGGCCAGCCCCACAGATCCCCCCGGCGAGCCCCACAGCTCCCCCCCACCCCACAGATCTCCTGCATCCCCTTCCGGCCAGCCCCACAGCTCCCCTCCACCCCACACATCCCCCCCGGCCAGCCCCACAGATCTCCTCCATCCCCTTCCGGCCAGCCCCACAGACCCCCCCACATCCCTTCCACCAGCCCCACAGATCTCCCCCCGCCTCCGGCCAGCCCCAAAGATCCCCCGTACCCCACACATCCCCCCGGCCAGCTCCACAGACCCCCCCCCCCACATCCCTCCGGCCAGCCTCACAGATCCCGCCACCCTGCCTCGGACCAGCCCCAGATATTCACCCCCACCCTCCACAGTGCCTCCGGCCAGCACCACAGTTCCACCCCCACCCCCTTCAGTCCAGCTCCACAGATCACCCCCACACCTCACCTCCCTCCAGCCAGCCCCACAGAGCCCACTATCCCCTTCCGGCCGGCCCCACAGACCCCCCAGCCTCCTTCCGGCCAGCCCCACAGACCCCTCCCCCGCCTCTCTCCGGGCAGCCCCACAAACCCCACTAGCCTCCCTCCGGCCAGCCCCATAGAGCCCCCAACCCACAGCCTCCCTCCAGCCAGCCCCAAAGAGCCCCCAACCCACAGCCTCCCTCCGGCCAGCCCCATAGAGCCCCCAACCCACAGCCTCCCTCCGGCCAGCCCCATAGAGCCCCCAACCCACAGCCTCCCTCCAGCCAGCCCCATAGAGCCCCCAACCCACAGCCTCCCTCCAGCCAGCCCCAAAGAGCCCCCAACCCACAGCCTCCCTCCAGCCAGCCCCAAAGAGCCCCCAACCCACAGCCTCCCTCCGGCCAGCCCCATAGAGCCCCCAACCCACAGCCTCCCTCCGGCCAGCCCCATAGAGCCCCCAACCCACAGCCTCCCTCCAGCCAGCCCCATAGAGCCCCCAACCCACAGCCTCCCTCCAGCGAGCCCCACAGATCCGGCCAGCGCCAGAGCCCCCCTCTGTCCCTCCGGCCAGCCCCACAGATCCCCCCGGCCCGGCCCCGGGCCGCTCACCGCCCGAAGCAGCCTGTCCGTGTGTCTGTCAGTCTGTCCTCTGAGCCCCGCAGCCGGCCCCGCGCCCCGCCCCCTGGGCCGGGCCAGCCCCCGCGGAACTTCCCCCCCCCGCAGGGAATATCCAGTGACGTCACCAGCGCCCCCCCCCCCGGGTTCCCCCGCTCCCCTGGGTTCCCCCGCCTCGCTAGCGGGGAAAGGGACACGCGTGTAACTGTGTGTGTGAGACTGTAACTGTGTGTGTGTGTGAGAAAGACTGTAACTGTGTGTGTCCCGGTCAGCTGTGTGTGTGTGTGTGTGTGTGTGTGAGAGAGAGAGAGACTGTAACTGTGTGTGTCCCGGTCAGCTGTGTGTGTGTGTGTGTGTGTGTGTGTGTGTGTGTGTGTGTGTGTGTGTGTGTGTGTGTGTGTGAGAGAGAGAGACTGTAACTGTGTGTGTCCCGGTCAGCTCTGTGTGTGTGTGTGTGTGTGTGTGTGTGTGTGTGTGTGAGAGAGAGAGAGAGACTGTAACTGTGTGTGTGTGTGTGTGTGTGTGTGTGTGAGAGAGAGAGAGAGACTGTAACTGTGTGTGTCCCGGTCAGATGTGTGTGTGTGTGTGTGTGTGTGTGTGTGTGAGAGACTGTAACTGTGTGTGCCCCGGTCAGCTGTGTGTGTGTGTGTGAGACTGTAACTCTGTGTGTGTGTGTGTGTGTGTGTGTGTGAGAGAGACTGTAACTGTGTGTGTGAGACTGTAACTGTGTTTGTGTGTGTGTGTGTGTGAGACTGTAACTGTGTGTGTGTGTGTGTGTGTGTGTGTGTGAGAGAGAGAGAGAGAGAGAGAGAGAGACTGTAACTGTGTGTGTCCCGGTCAGCTGTGTGTGTGTGTGTGAGACTGTAACTGTGTGTGTCCCGGTCAGCTCTGTGTGTGTGTGTGTGTGTGTGTGTGTGTGTGTGTGTGTGTGTGTGAGAGAGAGAGAGAGAGAGAGACTGTAACTGTGTGTGTGAGACTGTAACTGTGTGTGTGTGTGTGTGTGTGAGACTGTAACTGTGTGTGTATGTGTGAGAGAGACTGTAACTGTGTGTGTCCCAGTCAGCTGTGTGTGTGTGTGAGACTGTAACTCTGTGTGTGTGTGTGTGTGTGTGTGTGTGTGAGAGAGAGAGAGAGAGACTGTAACTGTGTGTGTGAGACTGTAACTGTGTGTGTCCCGGTCAGCTGTGTGTGTGTGTGTGTGAGAGAGAGACTGTAACTGTGTATGTGAGACTGTAACTGTGTGTGTGTGTGTGTGTGTGTGTGTGTGTGTGTGAGAGAGAGAGAGAGAGAGAGAGAGAGAGAGAGAGAGAGAGACTGTAACTGTGTGTGTCCCGGTCAGCTGTGTGTGTGTGTGAGACTGTAACTGTGTGTGTCCCGATCAGCTCTGTGTGTGTGTGTGTGTGTGTGTGTGTGAGAGAGAGACTGTAACTGTGTGTGTGAGACTGTAACTGTGTGTGTGTGTGTGTGTGTGTGAGACTGTAACTGTGTGTGTGTGTGTGTGTGAGAGAGAGAGAGAGACTGTAACTGTGTGTGTCCCGGTCAGCTGTGTGTGTGTGTGAGACTGTAACTCTGTGTGTGTGTGTGTGTGTGTGTGTGTGTGTGTGAGAGAGAGAGAGAGAGACTGTAACTGTGTGTGTCCCGGTCAGCTGTGTGTGTGTGTGTGTGTGTGTGTGTGTGTGTGTGTGTGAGACTGTAACTGTGTGTGTGAGACTGTAACTGTGTGTGTCCCGGTCAGCTGTGTGTGTGTGTGTGTGTGTGAGAGAGACTGTAACTGTGTGTGTGAGACTGTAACTGTGTGTGTCCCGGTCAGCTGTGTGTGTGTGTGTGAGAGAGAGAGAGAGAGACTGTACCTGTGTGTGTGAGACTGTAACTGTGTTTGTGTGTGTGTGTGTGTGAGACTGTAACTCTGTGTGTGTGTGTGTGTGTGTGTGTGAGAGAGACTGTAACTGTGTGTGTCCCGGTCAGCTGTGTGTGTGTGTGAGACTGTAACTGTGTGTGTGTGTGTGTGTGTGTGTGTGTGAGAGAGAGAGACTGTAACTGTGTGTGTCCCGGTCAGCTGTGTGTGTGTGTGTGTGAGACTGTAACTCTGTGTGTGTGTGTGTGTGTGTGTGTGTGAGAGAGACTGTAACTGTGTGTGTCCCGGTCAGCTGTGTGTGTGTGTGAGACTGTAACTGTGTGTGTGTGTGTGTGTGTGTGTGTGTGAGAGAGAGAGACTGTAACTGTGTGTGTCCCGGTCAGCTGTGTGTGTGTGTGTGTGTGTGTGTGTGTGTGTGAGAGAGAGACTGTAACTGTGTGTGTCCCGGTCAGCTGTGTGTGTGTGTGTGTGTGTGTGTGTGAGAGAGAGAGAGAGAGACTGTAACTGTGTGTGTCCCGGTCAGCTGTGTGTGTGTGTGTGTGTGTGTGTGTGTGTGTGAGAGAGAGAGAGAGAGAGACTGTAACTGTGTGTGTGTGTGTGTGTGTGTGTGTGTGTGTGTGACTGTAACTGTGTGTGTCCCGGTCAGCTCTGTGTGTGTGTGTGTGTGTGTGTGTGTGTGAGAGAGAGAGAGAGAGAGAGACTGTAACTGTGTGTGTCCCGGTCAGCTCTGTGTGTGTGTGTGTGTGTGTGTGTGTGTGTGTGAGACTGTAACTGTGTGTGTGAGACTGTAACTGTGTGTGTGTGTGTGAGACTGTAACTGTGTGTGTGTGTGTGTGTGTGTGTGTGTGTGAGAGAGAGAGAGAGAGAGAGAGAGAGACTGTAACTGTGTGTGTCCCGGTCAGCTGTGTGTGTGTGTGAGAGAGAGAGACTGTA
>NW_027466017.1:382500-496464 GCF_049634645.1 Pelodiscus sinensis
TCCTCCCCCCAACCCAGCCCCTCTTTTCCTGCTCCCCACCCCTCCCCCAACATCTGTCCCTGGCCAGGCCCATGAGTCGGCTCTGTCTTTCCCAGCAGCCCTCTGGACCGCCCTGGAGCAACGCGCCAGCCAGACCGTCTCGCCCGCCGCCCATCTCGTAGGTGAGTCACTGGACTGGGGCAACGCGCCACCTGTGGCCCCCTCCCCGCTGCCCTCTGCTGGCGGAGGCTGGAATTGGGCCGCGCTGCAGGTGCAGGCTAGAACAGCGGTAGAAACAATGTTTCCCCCCACACTATCTGGGTTTTCTTGGCCGTTTTCGGCCCAATCCGCCCGCCCGGCAAGGGAACCCTTCGGCTGGCAGATTGAAAACCGCCTCTTGTGTCTCTGCCCTCTCCTCGCAGGCCACTCCAGCGCCCCCGGCCAGCCGCTCCGCTGGCGAAGCGACATTGACGCCTCCTTCACCCGGGGGGGCTTCCGCCTGGCCAACGACTCCCTGGTGGTACCGGCCTCGGGGATGTATTTCGTCTACTTCCAGGCCTCCTTCCTGGGGGCCGCCTGCCCCGCCGGGGACGCCCGTCTCATCCTGGCCCACCGCGTGCTGCTCTTCTCCGACAACTACCGCCGCGACGTCCCCCTCTTGAGCGCCCACAAAGTGGCCTGCCCCGGGGGGGCCCCCTGGTACCGCTCCCTGCGCCAGGGGGCGGCCTTCGCCCTGCAGGAGGGGGACCGGCTGTTCACGGAGACGGAGGGGGAGACGCATCTCTGTCCGGACCGGGGCTCTCTGTCTTTTGGGGCGTTTGCTCTGTGACCTGGCAAGGGTCCCCTTTTGCTTCGGGGGGGGGGTCCTTCTGCACTGAGGGCATGGAGAGGCTGTTCAGAGGGTCCTTGAATGATTGGGAGGGTGTCACTGGGCTGCACCCCCAAAAGGATTGGGGGGCACTTAGTGATGGGGTACCCCCTGAGTTGTGGGGTTGGCATTTTGAAGGGCACCTCGGAAGGTTGTGGGGTGTCAAGGTACTGTACCCCCAAATTATCGGGGGCTCCTTTTTAAGGCTCGGGGGGCACACCAAGGTTTGTCAAGTATATCAATATCCCTATGAGGAAGTGGGGAATCCTCACCATATTGGGGGGGGTCATTGGAGGGCACCCCTACATTATTGGGATACCCCTCGGTTTAAGTGTCTAGTTTACTTAGCGATGTGGGGCTGACAGGCTCAAACCCGCCACCGACGGATGACGGCAGCTGCAGACATTTGTGGAGGGGGTTCCAGATTAGACACCCCAAAATTATTAGGGGTTCCATTGGATTTAATTAAGAGGGTGAGCTAAGACTTGGGGTGTAAATGAGATTTTGGGGGGATGCGGCGTACTTTCTTGCAGCTGTTCCCTCCCCAAAAGTGGGGGTGCTGGTTTTAATGCCGGGGAGGGGGCCCCCCGTGAATGCAGACCAATGTACTAGCAACATCTCTACTGATTTTCGGGGGGGTCAGGGAATAGACACGCCCACATTACCGGGGTGTCAATTGACAGATGGAGAGCGCGTCCTCCTGAACTGGAGAGGGGTGAACCCACGCATAACGTTAACGCGAGAAGTTCTGGGTGCCGCTTTTGGGGGCCCCTCACTGCCCCCCAAATACATTGGGGTTTCCTTCAAAGCGCCCCCTTCAAGCTGGGGCCACACCACGGACAGGGGAGCTTTTGGGGAGCAGCTGTCCCCCCCAAACTTACAGGGGTGCATCTCTGCATTCTTGGGGTCCCAGACCCTGCCCCCCCCCAGGACAGATGGGCTGTGAATTAGAGTGACCCCCATTAGGAAATGGGGAGCAAGTCTGGGGGAGCTATTTATTAATGGGGACCGTATCTAACTTATATATTTATGATTGGGGGGGCCCTGGTATCACCCCCCCCCCCCACGAATGTATTTATTGATGGCCTGTCAGTGAATTAAAGGAGGACTCAGGACCGGTCACTATGGCGTCTCTGTGCTTGTTTCTCTGCGCCCGATGGGTTCAAATCTCCCCCACGCTGGCACCCCACAAATAGTATGGGGGTGGGGGAGGGGCTTGTAAAGTGGGCGTGGCATGACAGGCTCAATGGGGACACACTTCCCAAGGGGGCGGGGCTCCCTCAGGTTAGGCCACACCCCCTAAAGAAAAGGGTGAGGGGGGTCCCCAAATGGGCCACCCCCCCAAAAGCTGGCAGGTCTCCCTGGAGGTGGGGCACCCCCCAGCATGGACAAGCTGAAGCTGTTCTCAGGGGTGAGGGTGCTAGTTTGCGGGGACACCCCCCCCCCCCAGAACTCTAGGTTCTCCGGTGCTGGGTGAGTCCCGCCCCCACTTCCGTGCCTCAGTTTCCCCATCAACACAACGTGCCTCAGTTTCCCCATCAATGCAACGACACCAATTTCCTCAGCAAGGCAGAAGAGCAAGGGGGTGTTCAGCTCTGCCCCCTGGTGCCTCCTTGTGGTGGGGCACGTCCTCTCAGGGGCCCCTTCCTGGGCTGTCACCTCCCACACCTGGGTCCCAGTCACCCCCGCCAGCCCAGCTGATCAGCAGAGCCCCCTCCCCTGCAGCCGGTAGTCTCTGTGTCTATGGGTGGTGCACACCCGCACATGCCTGGGTGTACAGAACAAAATGTATGCCACACATGGATGGAAAAAATTAGGGGGAACATTAATTTTCTCCCCCTCCAGAATACCCCACGAGGCCCCCCCATAGCTAGTGTGTTATTGCAGCTCTCCCCAGGTACGTCTACACTAGCTCGTTAGTTCGAGCTAGGTAGGGTAATGAGGGCAACCGGAGTTGCAAATGAAGCCTGGGATTTAAATATCCCGGGCTTCATTTGCATGTTCCCAGGTGCCGCCATTTTTAAATCCCCTTGGTCCGAACTCCGTGCCTGCGGCTACATGCGGCACGGAGTAGGTAGTTCGAATTAAAGATCCTAATTCCAACGACCGGTACTACCATTCCACGAGGAGTAACGGTAGTTCGAATTAGGGTCTTTAATTCGAACTGCTTAGTCTGTGCCGCATGTAGCCACGGGCACAGAGTTTGGACTAAGGGGGATTTACAAATGGCGGCACCTGGGAACATACAAATGAAGCCTGGGATATTTAAATCCCAGGCTTCATTTGCAACTCTGCTTGCCCTCATTACCCTACCTAGCTTGAACTAAGGAGCTAGTGTAGACATACGCCCCCTCCTTCTTTCTTTCTTTGGAAACTTTCGTTCTTGCTTTGTAAAGTTTCTTTCTTTGTAACTTTTCTTTCTTTGCAAAGTTTCTTTCTTTGTAAAGTTTCTTTCTTGCTTTCTTTCTTTCTTTCTTTGTAAAGTTTCTTTGTAACTTTTCTTTTTTTTTTTCTTTCTTTGCAAAGTTTCTTTCTTGCTTTCTTTCTTTCTTTCTTTGTAAAGTTTCTTTGTAACTTTTCTTTTTTTCTTTCTTTGCAAAGTTTCTTTGTAACTTTTCTTTTTTTCTTTCTTTGCAAAGTTTCTTTGTAACTTTTCTTTTTTTCTTTCTTTGTAAAGTTTCTTTCTTTGTAACTTTTCTTTATGTCTCTATTTCTTTGTACATTTTCTTTTTCTTTCTGTCCCCCTTTATGGGTGCGGGGGACACCCGTACCCTCCCGTAGTGGCCTCAGGAGCGAACCTCGACTTCCTCACCCGACTTCTGAAAGCCGAGGGCTCTCTTGCAAACTTTCCCGAGTTTTCCACAGCAATTTCCACTTCTGGGATCTGGCCGTGGTCCGGTGCCAGATGTGACGAGAGGCCTTCCCGAGGTTTCGCCATGCAACGTGAGGCAGAAGGAAAGCCGGCTGGCCGGCCGGTGCTTCCTGAGCCATCACGAGCGGTGCTGGGAGCCTGATGGCCGAGGCTGCCCCTTGCCCGGTGTCCCTGGCCGTACCCACACGGGCATTAGGCCGAGGCACGAGCAGCCTCTCCCCGGTTCCTCACTGCAGCCATCTCGTCCGCCGGCTTCCTGGCTTTTGGCCGGCCCGGGCCCGGCTGGGCACTCACCAGTCCTTGCATCCCCTGGAGACCGGCTCATGTCCCCGGCCCCTTCCCCCACCAGCCCCACGGGACCCCCCCCTGAGGGGCCACGCCCTAGGGCATGGGCCTGACCATTGTGTTTGCCATGGAGGCGCCCGGCGCCCCGATGAAAACTCACCTCCCAGTGGGGCTGGGGCCAGGGCAGACAGATAGATGGGGGGGGGGATAGATCAGTGGTCACAAACCAGTAACTTGGAGCCTCTTACAGGATCCACCAGGAAGTTCTCCAGCGCTGGCACTTCAGTCGCCTCTCCCCCTACCGCCAAGCTGCCCCCCTGGGAGTCTCCTACTTGCTGGGGGGGGCCAGGAGACGGGGGAGGTGCTGATGTCAGGGTGTCCCTCCTCTCCCCTTCTGTACCCCATCTCCACCCAGAGAGAGGGGGATGGAGGGAGCCTGTCTCTCGCACACAGAGCCCTTCCCTCCCCCTCCCGCCCCAGCACGCCCCCGGGGGTCGGCACTACTTCCAAAGAGGGGTCGTTTCCCTTGGGACCAGTCTGTGCCTTGCGTAACTTGCATTTCCCTCTCCCGCCTGCATGTCCTTCTGTGGGCGGCGAGTGCTCAAGGGCCGGCCCGTCCCGGCTGGGGCACGATCCCAGCGGTTAATTGCGCCCCTGGAGGTGGCTGGCCCCTCACGCCCCTGCAGTGCTCGGGGCAGCGGGTCGCACCCCCTGTCTTTGCCTGCCGACACCGCTCCTGCCATGGATCGATAACGGAGAGCTGGCACCAGCGCAGGCTACGAGGTGGGTGCCTGGGGACGCCATGCCAGCTGCTTCCAGGAGCGGTGCAGGGCCAGGGAAGGGGGCAGCCTGCCCCACATCCGCTGCTCTATCCCTGGGGCAACTACCCGGCTACTCCCAGGGTGGGGCTTGAACCCCCCACCCTGCCCTGCCCTCTTCCCCCAGTCACCCCACCTCCCCACAAAGGTCCCTTATCCTGCCTTCCTAATCTAGGTCCATCCCTGGGGAAGCTGGTGTGGGCTCCCCAGCCACAGGCCGTACCCCCTAGTCCACCCCACCCCCTGCCTTCAGAGGGTCCCTTGTCCTGTGTCTGGTTGTTCCCACGGTGGGCGGGGGGGCTTGGAGGTCGGGTGGTAGAGCAGGATTGTCAGTGAACTTGGGGATGGGGCATCAGCCTCTGGACCACAGGGTGGTGGGTTCAAGTCCTATCCCCCCTGCCCAGGGAGCAGCCAGACACAGAGCGAGGGGTCCTCTGAAGGTAGGGGTGGGGTGGATGGGGGGTGCCTGAGAAGGGCAGGGCCGTGGGTTGGAGTCTCAAAGACACCCCCACCCCTCCTGAGAGCAACCAGACAGCTGACAGGTTATAAGGGACTCACTAAAGCATGGGCCCCCAAACTGGGGGGGCATGATCCCCTGGGGGGGTGAAGAAATTCCAGGGGGTGTAAGGCAATCCAGCCCCCCCCCCATCATCAAGTTTTGCTGCCCTAGTCAGTTTCTTTCTTTCTTTATTTTTTTTTTTTTTGCTCAACAAATGTTGCTCTTGGCGGGGGGGGGGGGGATGCGGCTTTTTCAAAAATCAAAAAGGGGGGGCGTGATGCGGAAAAGTCTGGGAACCGCTGCACTACAGGTAGGGGTGGGGTGGACTCTTGTGTGACTTAGGCGGTACAGCGTTCACTTGGGGAGCGCAGGGGGGTGGGCTCACGTCCTGCCCACCTGGGAGCAGCGGGACAGGGACGGGCCAGGCTCCTGCATCAGGAAGGCAGGGGATCAGGGACCCCCTGGCCCTGGAGTCCCCTAGGGGAAAGGTCCCGGCCCCACGCCAGCCCCCTGGCCCAAGACCAGAGCCTGCACGCCTGCCCCAGCCTGGTGAAAGTGACTGAGACTGGGGGGGGGGGGGCAGGGCGGTGCAGTGAGTGGGGTCAGGCCTTGGGGAAGGGGGGGGGACGTCAGGTCAGGGGATGTGGGTTTGAACTAGATCATCTACTGCACTTGCATTGAAAGACGTGAGCTTGTGCTTACAAAGGTTGGAGACCACTGGAATAGACAGATGGACAGACAGATGGGGGGGTGTATGGGGATAGATAGATAGATAGATAGATAGATAGATAGATAGATAGATAGATAGATAGATGTGTGGGGAGGAATGGGGAAAGATGGGGGCAAAGGGGGTGTGTGGGGAGGAGTGGGGATGCACGGAGGGGGCACAGAGGGTGTGTGGGGAGGAGTGGGGATGGACGGGGGACACAGGGGTGTGTGGGGAGGAGTGGGGATGCACGGAGGGGGCACAGAGGGGTGTGTGGGGCGAGTGGGGATGGACGGGGGACACAGGGGTGTGTGGGGAGGAGTGGGGATGCACGGAGGGGGCAAAGGGGGTGTGTGGGGAGGAGTGGGGATGGACGGGGGACACAGGGGTGTGTGGGGAGGAGTGGGGATGCACGGAGGGGGCACAGAGGGGTGTGTGGGGCGAGTGGGGATGCACGGAGGGGCACACAGGCAGACTGATAGAAGGGGCGAGGGGTGGATGTTGGCTGTGGGGGGATGGTCGGGGGGGGAGAGGCAGCTCAGTTAGACGAGGGGTGTGGGGACGCCAGCGCTGTCTGTCCATCTGTCTGAGAGGGAGCAGGGCTCCGTGGGGGGACACCCACCCACACACTCCCGGGAACCCCGGAGCCGAGCCGTTCCCGAGTGCAGCCAGCAGGGGGCAGCTCAGACTAAGCTTTGGCCCGGCAGCCGGCGCTCAGCCGTGTTTCCAGACCAGCTCCTCACACCCTTTGCTCTGCCCCTGCCCCACGGCCGGGGCCTGTCTGTGACTCCGGCAGAGCTGTGGCTACCGTCTCCCGCAACGTTCGTGCCTGGCTCCCTCCAGGTGCTGCGCTCCTGGCCTGGCCGGTCCGGGCGGCCACTGCCCCGCAGGGCGCCCGAGTTCGACCTGTGCCCCTCACCCAGTACGACATGGTCTTCATTAGCAGCCTGGCTGAGGGGATGAGTTGCACCCTCAGCACGTTTGCAGCTGACACTGAGCCAGGGGGAGGGTAGAGACGCTGGGGGGCAGGGAAGGGCCCAGAGTGACCTGCACAGATTAGAGGATCAGGCCACAAGAAATCGGATGAGGTTGAACAAGGCCAAGTGCAGAGTCCTGCCGTGGGGCGGAGGAATCCCAGGCATTGGGACAGGCTGGGGACCGACTGGCTGAGCCGCCGTTCTGCAGAACAGGCCCTGGGAGTTACAGTGAATGAGAAGCTGGAGATGAGTCACCAGGCGCCCTTGCAGCCAAGCAGGCTAACGGCACATTAGGTGCATTAGGAGGAGCGTTGCCGGCGGATCCAGTGAGTGAGTATTGCTCTTTATTCGGCTCTGGGGAGGCCACATCTGGAGTGTTGTGTTCAGTTCTGGGCCCCCCTACTCGAAGGACGTGGGCGCATTGGGGAGGGGCCAGCAGAGGCGTCCAGAATGCTTAGGGGGCTGGAGCACACGACCTACGAGGAGAGGCCGAGGGAGTTGGGTTTGTTGAGTCTGCAGAAGCGAACAGGGAGGGGGGATTCGAGAGCAGCCTGCGACTCCCTGAAGGGGGTTCCCGAGAGGAAGGAGAGAGGCTGTTCTCAGTGGGGCAGAACGAGGAGCGATGGGCTCACGTTGCAGTGGGGCAGGTCTAGGTTGGAGATTAGGAAAAAACGATTTCCGGAGGCGGGTGGGGAAGCGCGGGGCTGGGTTCTGGAGGGAGGGGGTGGACTCTCCATCCCTACAGGTGTTTTGGTCTCGTGGAGTCGGGGCTGGGCCTGCTATGGGTGGGAGACTGGACCTGATAGCTCCTGAGGTCTCCTCCCGCCCTGGTGTTGCATGAGGGGGTGCCGGCTCTCACCCAGCCCCAGGATGGAGACTGGCTGGCTCAGGGTGGGGGGCAGGGAATGGGGCAGGAGCCTGGCCCCTGGGGAAATGCCGGCTCCCACCCGGCCCCGGGACAGGCCAGAACTAAAACCGAATCCCAGCTCAGAAGCCCGTTCTGACCATTTGGCTCAGGCAGCAAAAGCGAAAGCAGAAGAAAGTGGCTGAAAACTTCCCTCCATGGGACTCCAGTTTCACAAGCCCCTGAGTTCTCTTGGATTTTCCCTGGGTTGTGGGAGGGGGACCTTCAGAGACAGGCTCCCTCTCAACCCTGACCCCCCCCCCCCAAGTCTCCCATCCTACCGGCTCACTGCTTTCCGGATCCCACCGCTGCCCCCCAGCTTCTGAATACATCTCCACCACCTCTGCCTGTAGCTGGATCACTTGTGGGAGTGGGGGGAAGGGTCTACACCCAACCTCTCCTCCCACCCTATGGTCCCCCACTAATCCCACCCCCTCAGCTGTGACATTTGGGGGTGTCTCTCACAAGCAGGTCCTCTGACCCCCCCCCCCACTTTGAGACCCAGAATGCCCCACATCCCCTTAGCCTGGCTGCTCCACAGCCCTGTTGATGTGGGGTGCTCTCCCTATCTCTGAATGCACTCCCCCCAAAACTGGCTGGCATTGTCCCATACATACACCTCACAGCCCCCCCCCCCCCCCAAAAAAATTGACACTAAGATCTCAGCTTCCTAAAAATCTCCCAAGGGAGGGCGAGGCAGTGAGACCCCCACCCAAAGGTCTGTCGATCTTGCCCAGGGAGGGCCCCCCCATTACAGAGCCCCCCCCACATGCTCCTTCCCCCCCAGATTACCACTTGGCTCTGTGACCTCCATGTGGCCTTAAGGCTGATTTTAAAGGGGGGGTGTTAGATCCAACCAGTCTCCTTGGAGGGGCGGGGGTCTCCCCTAGATGGAGCAGCCCTAGATTTATCACAGATACACATACCCAGAGCCATGCACAACTACACACACACACACAACTGGAGTCCCATGCACAATTGCACACATGTAACTAGGCACGCACAGAGAGCCATGCACATCTACACAAACAGACCAATACACAACTGGGTACACACAGGAGATGCATGCATAATTACACACACACACACACAACCACACACACAGAGATGCATTACATCTTTACACACACCTAACTGCATGCACAACTACACACAGACACACACGAGATTCATTAATGATTACACACATGCAACTTCACACACAATTGCATGCACAAATACACACACAGACCCATGCACGAGACACAGAATCCTGCACATTACTACACACACACACAGTGTCACACACACTACACACCAAGAGAGATGGATGCAGAAATAGACACACAGAGACCCACACACAAATATACATGCACAACTAGACACACACAGTGGCCACAAACAACTAGACATATGCACAAGAGCCTCACACAATTACACAAACACACACACAGACCCACACACAACTATAGCTAAACATACACAACTGGACTCTCACACAGAGATCCACTCACAGCTGGACTCCCATAAACATTGAGTGACCCACACACACAACAAGAGAGACACTCGCAACCACACACAGACCC
Organism: Pelodiscus sinensis; assembly: GCF_049634645.1. Classification (NCBI taxonomy): domain Eukaryota; kingdom Metazoa; phylum Chordata; order Testudines; family Trionychidae; genus Pelodiscus; species Pelodiscus sinensis. The sequence continues at coordinate 391,974 of NW_027466017.1, forward strand.
CCCACATGACAAGAGAGACTCTCACAACCACACACAGACCCCCACATGACAAGAGAGACTCTCGCAACCACACACAGACTCCCACACGACAAGAGAGACACTCACAACCACACGCAGACCCCCCCAACACAGACACACACACACAGACCCTCCACACAACAAGAGAGACACTCACAACCACACACAGACCCCCACACGACAAGAGAGACTCTCGCAACCACACACAGACCCCCCACACGACAAGAGAGACTCTCACAACCACACACAGACCCCCACACGACAAGAGAGACACTCACAACCACACACAGACCCCCCACATGACAAGAGAGACTCTCACAACCACACACAGACCCCCACACGACAAGAGAGACACTCACAACCACACACAGACCCCCACACGACAAGAGAGACACTCGCAACCACACACAGACCCCCACACGACAAGAGAGACACTCACAACCACACACAGACCCCCACACGACAAGAGAGACTCTCGCAACCACACACAGACCCCAACACGACAAGAGAGACACTCACAACCACACACAGACCCCCACATGACAAGAGAGACACTCGCAACCACACACAGACCCCCGCACGACAAGAGAGACACTCACAACCACACACAGACCCCCCACACGACAAGAGAGACACTCACAACCACACACAGACCCCCACATGACAAGAGAGACACTCGCAACCACACACAGACCCCCGCACGACAAGAGAGACACTCACAACCACACACAGACCCCCCACACGACAAGAGAGACACTCACAACCACACACAGACCCCCACATGACAAGAGAGACACTCGCAACCACACAGACCCCCACACGACAAGAGAGACACTCACAACCACACACAGACCCCCACACGACAAGAGAGACACTCGCAACCACACACAGACCCCCACACGACAAGAGAGACACTCACAACCACACACAGACCCCCGCACGACAAGAGAGACACTCACAACCACACACAGACCCCCCACACGACAAGAGAGACACTCACAACCACACGCAGACCCCCCCTCCACAGACACTCCACCCCAGCCCCCCCAGAGAGAAAGCCCGGGAGTGCCCCACGGCGGCGAGGTCGGAGGTGGGGACCCCGGTGTTCCCAGGGGCTCCCCCCACCTCTCCAGGGCTGGATTCACACCTCCTCCCCCCAAAAACCCACAATTCCAGTCTCGGGTCTGCTTCTGCTTTTGCCGCCTTCTATTTCTGGCTGTTTCCTCTTCCCGCCTTTCGCCATCACAGAGTCTTTAGTCTTTCCTTCCTTCTCTGTAGGCGGCGGCTGCGGTGCTTGAAAATTTCCTCTCGTGTCATGGGGAGGCGGGTTTCACCACTCAGGCGGCAGGTATATAAAGCTGAGGCCGGGCCCCAGGCGGCCACTTCTCTGCTCATCAATCATCCATCCACAAGGGCCAGGAGCCGGCGGAAGAGCCACCCAAGGGAACAGAGGCACCGCCGAAAGCCACCCCAGAGCAACTGCACTTGAGATCAGAAGACAAAGCTTACCGCTCCAGGGAAACTGAGTCACATCGCCTTCTGAAACCGGCTCCGCTCACCCCTCAGACGACCCGCCCGCTCACATCACCCCTTTGGTCTCAAGGGCTCGATTCCCCTGCCGGGATCTGCGCCGTTTCTGCCCTTCGCCCAGCGGAAACCGTAACTCTGGCCAGCCCTGCCCCGAGGAACCCGACCCCGGCGAAACCCGCCGCCATGAGCACCGAAAGTCTGGTCTACGATGTGGAGAAAGGCGGCGTTGTCGTGGTGCGGGAGTCGCAGGCTGGCAACGGCTGCTGGAAATGTCTGAGCATCTGTTCTTTCCTGCTCCTGACTGGGGCCACGGCCGTCTTCGCCCTACTGCAGTTCAGGAACGAGGGGCAGTGGGTCATCCAGGTAAGACCAGAGGCAGGGGTGAGGGGCTTAAACTCCCAGCTCGCGCAGCCTTACCCCATCTGTGGCCGTCCAGATTTGGATGCTTGTCCACAGGGGTAGCGTGGGTGGCCAGGTGCACCGCCACCCTGCGGGGAGACCTCTGGGTGTCTCCGTGGGCAGGCGTGCAAATCAGGCACACACCAACGGTGGCTGTCACGGGGGGCATGTGTTGCCCCCTGCGTGTGGACCAGGAGGCATGCGTGTGTGTGCACAGGGCTCCTGGGTCGGGCACCTCTCCGGGTTTCTCCGGGTGTCGTCGGTCGGAGCGGGTCTGGGTGTTGCCCAGAGGTGACGGCAAGGTTTTCGTCTGGGTGGGTGTGTTGCACTGGCTGTATGTCTCATGTCTCCTGCGCTTGCCTGGCTCCCCCGGGCTGTGTTTTGGCTGGCCGACTCCTCCGCCCGCCTGTGTTGTGTCTGCGAGCTAGTGTGTATTGGTGCGCACAGGTTTGCTTCTTGCCGGGCATCCGTCTGCACCTGGCGCATGCTCCTGCCATGTCTATGTAACCTCTGTATTCAACTCTTTCTCTCTCTTTTTTTTCCAGGACTTCAGGGAATCCAGGAGTTCAGGACAGAGGCAAGAACTTGGTAAGTATCTCATGAAAGCTGTTTTCTAACGCTGGGGCCCCTGATGTCATCCGCCTTGAAGTCCAACCCCAGATGAAATTTCCAGATTTACCCTAGATCTATTTCCTGGCCATCATTTTCCCAAAGCGACTAGCAAATTGCAACTGGTCTCTTGTTTTTTTTTGGTCCCTTTGCCGGACCGGAGATGCCTCCTTCACACACACACCCCCCACCTCCCGGCTTGAGATTTTCCCGGAATCAAGTGCGTGGGAAGTGTTTCGAATTGGACGTCGTGAAAACGAAGGGAAAGGGGACCGAATTCGCTCGCCCCTTTGGGGAGAATGACTCCTGCCATATCTTAGCTCCCGCCGGCCACATCTCGCGAGGGTGGGAAGGGCTGGAGGAGTAAGGGAAACGCCGATCCGTCTGACCATCCATTTGTCCTTTCCAAAGCAGGCCCTATGACGCTGAAGTTGCAAGCCCAGTCCTTGACGAAGCCGGCGGCCCATGTCGTAGGTAAGCGGAATTGACAGCTGGGAGCGGGCAGGGTTGGAGGGATGGGTCCCGGCCTCCTGAAGGGGGGCACGTGGTTGGGGGTTTCCAAGTCCCAGGGCAAGACAGGAACATGGACTTCCCCCCAGACGAGCACCCGTTTCTGCGGGAGAACCTTCTACTCCCAACCCTAGACCTAAACGTGAGGGGGTGATGGAGGCCAAAGTGTTGGGGTTACTTGGACGTTGTCAGCTGAGTGGACAGTGCCAAGTAATCCCACTAGGCTTCGACCTAGTGTTATCAAGGGTTGTGGGCCGAAAGCAGAGGTGGGGCTACACCTGGGCAGACTGACCCTCTGGAGCGACCCAGGTAGGGTTTGGCTCTTCGTAGATGGCTCCTAGGGGGTTCCCCTGCTGGGTTTTGACCATGCGTGTCGTCTTCTGCCCGTCCCAGCTTCCCATGAATCCAAAGAACTCGTCTGGAACGACAAAGTGGCTCACACCATGATCCAGAACGGGATGAAGCTGGTGGACAACAAGCTAGTGGTGCCGGCCAACGGCCTCTACTTCGTCTACTCCCAAGTGGTCTTCAAGGGGAACAAATGTCCGGAGGAGTCCGTTCTCCTCCGGCACATCATCTTGCGCTTCTCCGAAGAGTACCCACAAGACGTCCCCTTGCTGACAGCCATCAAGTCGCTCTGCGAGGGGTCCAAGTCAGCCGAGACCGAAGTGTGGTACGAGTCCATCTACCAAGGTGCAGTCTTCCAGCTGACAAAAGGCGACGAAATCTCATCCAAAATTGACTCGGCCGATTATTTGGATCTGGACAGCAACGGGCAGGTGTATTTCGGGGTGATCGCATTGGAATTAGGTGCTCCTCAACAGTGAGCCACCCTCTTTTGTTCTTGACCAACTCATCTTCCATCCTTGATCAACCCACCATCCTTGGTCAACCCATCATCCTCCATCCTTGATCAACCCATCATCTTCCATCCTTGGTCAACCCTTCATCCTTGGTCAACCCATCATCCTCCATCCTTGGTCAACCCATCATCCTCCATCCTTGATCAACCCATCATCCTCCATCCTTGGTCAACCCTTCATCATTGGTCAACCCATCATCCTCCATCCTTGGTCAACCCTTCAACCCTCCTACCTACAAAACCATGACTAGCATCCCACATATCACACTGACCGTCAGAGATGGCCAAAAGACCTCTTTGGACCTCTTTCATGCCTCTCTGACATTATGCCCCACGTCACCACTGAAATGCCCACCTCCAGGGGCAAGAGCGGACCACAGTCTCTTTAGACATGGGGCAGGAGGTTGACGCTTGGTTAGACCCGAACAGAAATGAGTCAGAAGAGGCCGGGTCGGAACCGTTGACCTACAAAAAAAGAAGTGTCAAGTAAGACTGTATTGTTATTGTGGTTTATTATTGATAATTATTTGGCTTAATTATTTATTTATTTATGTATTTCTATTTATTTGGGGTTAAACAAAGCTGCGCATTTGCATTGAGAGATTTTTGTGTGTCTGTGTGTTGTACACACGTATGACAAATGTCGGCGATCGGGCGGCAAATTCTAAGCGATGGGGCATAGCCCAAAGTCCACACGGCTGGGTGTGTGCAGGATTATATGTGTGTGTGTGTGCACAAAGAGTCAAGAAATGGCGTCGAGACACAAACACATCCCCGGCGGTGTGGGCTTGTTTCTAGACCCGTTGCCGTGGGTGCCCCTACACAGAGACGCCCAGCCATGCAGGCAACATTGGTGTGAGAAGAGACAACTTTGTGTGCACGCACACACACACACACACAGCCGTGGAGGATGTGACGTTGTGTGGCTCTTTACCTGAGCAGCAACACAACCTCACATGGACCCCGCCCTGTTGTGGAGAGTGCTTTGTGATGGCTGGACCACACACACTCATGCCTCGGTTGCCAGGGTGTTCCCCTTTGGCACACACTTAGTAGAGGATCCCTGTATGTATACAATGTATACATGACCCTAGCTAGCTATATGGATGTATATTACACACAGCTGGGATGCCTGGATTTTCTCCCAGCTCAGGAAGGACAGCGGGGCCTGGTGGTTAGGCATCTGGGAGCCAGGACTCCTGGGTTATTCAGGGAGACGTGGTGGTCTCATTGTGAGGGAAAGAAATATTTGTATCTGCGATACAGTTCCCTGATCATGTCTCTCTTCGGGGATTTCGATTGTCTTACGTTTTATGTTAAAATGTCATGGGGGAGGGGAGGGAATCTAATTCGTTCAATGTTGGCCAGAACAAACCTCTCGCCGCACCTTCAGGAAGGGTGGCAAGGTTTGATTTTGTGCCGGGTCTTTTTTATTGTAGTTATTATTCGGGGTCTCTTCCCCCTGCGTGGGGAGAGGGAGGGGAGGGAAGGAGGGGGAAAAATGTTTGTATTTTGTTGAAAAGCTCCTGTGAAACAGACTGAACAATAAACCTTGGAAGCAGAAATTTGAACTGCGCGAGTGTCTCTTTCGGATGGGCCCATCTAGCGCGGTATCGGGCCTGCTCCATACACACCAGGGGCTTCCCCCCTCCACCCACATCAAACTTATTTACTCGTCCCCCGTGACAGCTAGGGAGTCACCCAAGGAAATGAAGCAGCGGCAGGTTTAAAACAAACCAGAGGCAGTGTTTCTTCATGCGGCACACCATTAACCTGTGGAACTCCTTGCCAGAGGATGTCGCGAAGGCCAGGATTCAAAAAAGAACTGGATACATTCACGGAGGTTGGGTCCACCAATACTTTTTAGCCAGGATGGGTAGGAATGGAGACCTCCGGTTTGTCAGAGGCAGGGAATGGGTGACAGGGAGGGATTGCTTGATTCCCGTCTTGCCAGGGTTTCATCTGCAGTTCACCTATTCCTCCCGGGCCTCTTTGGCATGGTCCAGGACCATACTGGAGTACCCGGTCGAAGTCTCAGGGATTTCTCTCATGGCAAACATGACCTATGGCAGCAAACTATCCCTGTCTTTCTCCTCCTGGCTCACCACCTTCCGTATCCTGCTTTTCAGGGCCCCGCTAAACCGTTCAACCAAGCCATCTGTCTGGGGGGCGGGAGGAGGGGACAGACCGACGTCCTCAGGCCCGTTTGCAGAGTAGCATCCACAAAGTCCTTCATTAACTTGCACCCAAAGGCGGTTCCCTTGAGCTGTTATGTGGATATCCCCACCCGAGAGAAAATGTGGATGCAATGGTCGTGGACAGGGTATGACGTAGGCTGGCAGATTGGGCAGTGTAGTCTAGAATAATTAGCATGAGCTGACGGCCCGGCGCCAATTCCTCTAGCAGGCCAATTAGATCCTCTGGAAGGGGACTTCAGCCTTTGGCAGATGTGTTTGGTGATTTAACCTGCCCTGGAATGGTTTGTATCCCACTGCTGACACCAGCTGTTGGTGTTTCTGTGTCTACCTGTCTCTCCTCTCCCTTCCACCCAGCAGGGAAGGCTTTTAAAAGGTCTCTGGCAGGCCCAGAAGTGGAGTCAGCTGGCCCTATTGCTCCACGGTAGCCCTGTCCCAGCTGTTCCTAATCTGCCTGAGATAGCCCCTTGTCAGCTGTTCCCGCCTGACCCCGTTCTAGTTCAAAGGGAAATCGGCTTTTTACCTTCCTAGCCCTGCCTTTTCCCACTTTCTAGGGCTTGACTTTATCACTCGACAGAATCACTTTCTTTGAACAGAGGAAGAAGCCCCACAGAGAGGGGGGCTAGCGGTAGATGTGGTAGATTTCGACTCTAGTAAAACTTTTGATACGGTTTTACATCACTTGCTCATAAACAAACGGAAATGCAACCTAGATGGGGCTACTATAAGGTGGGCGCAGAACTTAACCGTTCTCAGAGAGTCGTTATTAAGGGTTTGCAGTCCTGCTGGAAGGACAGAACAAGTGGGGTTCCCTAAGGGTCTGTTTTGGGACCGGGTCTGGTCAATATCTTCATCAACGATTTAGATATCGGCATAGAGATATCGAAATTATCGAAATATCTTATTACGTTTGCAGCTGATCCCAAGCTGGGAGGGGTGGCAAGGGCTTTGGGGGACGGGTCAGAATTCAGACTGATCTGGACACACCTGAAAAATAGTCGGAGGTCAGTCAGATGACATTAAATAAAGACAAACGCAAAAGCTACGTCTACACGGGCATGATTTTCCGGAAATGCTTTTAACAGAAAAGTTTTCCGTTAAAAGCATTTTCGGAAAAGCGCGTCTAGATTGGCAGCACGCTTTTCCGCAAAAAAGCCCCGATGGCCATTTTCGCCATCAGGGCTTTTTTGCGGAAAACAAATCTGAGCTTTCTACACTGGCCCTTTTGCGCAAAAGCGTTTTGGAAAAAGACTTTTGCCCGAACGGGAGCAGCATCGTATTTCCGCAAAAGCGCTGACAATCTTACGTGAGATCGTCAGTGCTTCTGCGGAAATTCAAGCGGCCAGTGTAGACAGCTGGCAAGTTTTTCTGGAAAAAGTGGCCAGTCTCGACACAGCCAAAATGAATAAGGACAATTTTTGAAGTTGAGTTAGGACAAATGCAAAGTGCTCCACTTAGGAAGGAACAATCACAGAACGGGAAGCGACTGTCCAGGGAGGAGTCCGGCAGAAAGGGCTCTCGGAGTCAAAGTGGACCACAAGCTGAACAGGAGCCAACCGTGTGATACTGTTGCGAAAAAAGCCAACATGACTCCGGGCTGCATGACCAGGCTTGTGGTGGGCCAGACCCGAGACGTCACCCTTCCGCTTTGCTCGGCGCTAACTAGGCCTCAGTTTGGGAGTGTTGTGTCCAGTTCTGGGCCCCGCATTTCAGGAGAGCTGTGGAGAAGCTGGAGAGGGTCCAGAGAAGAGCAACAGGAACGAGGAAAGGCGCTAGGAGGGGAGGCGGAAGGAATTGGGTTTGTTTAGTTTGGAAAGGAGCAGACCGAGGGGACGTGAGAGCCGTTTTCAGGTATCTAAAAGGGTGTCATACGGAGGAGGGAGAAAACTTGTTCTTCTTGGCCTCCGAGGACAGGACAAGCAGCAAGGGGCTTAAACTGCAGCCAGGAAGGTTGAAGTTGGACATCAGGAAAAACTTCCTGTCGGGGTGGTTAAACACTGGGATAAATTGGAATCTCCATCTCTGGAGATATTGAAGGGCAGGGTGGGCAGACGCATGTCAGGGATGGTGTAGACGGGGCCAGGTCCTGCCGGGAAGGCCGGGACTTGATGCCTCTCACGCTAGGGGGCAGACGCCCGCTCTGGGCCCCTCATGGGGCCCCCCTGCCTGGGCTGTCTGCGCCCCCGAGGATCCTGGACAAGCCGCCTCATCCATATCTGGCGCTGGGCAAGTCCTTGCTTTCGAAGGAAGCTAAATTTAGTCCTTGGCTCATCACCCTCCTCTTGCCTCACCCAACCCACTGAGTCACATCCTCTGAGAAACCGGGGTGGGTATTTTGAGCAGGGCCAGGGCTTGGGTGCGCAAGGGAAGGAGTGGGGACTAGTGGTTACAGCACACCGTTTGGGGTTCCCATTCCCCGGCTCCCGGAGGGGAGGTGGATCTAGTGGGGGGCTGGGAACCAGGACGCCTGGGTTCTCTCCCCAGGCCTGTGACGAGAGCGGGGCCTAGTGGTTAGAGCAGGGGGGATGGGCGCCAGGAAGCCTGAGTTCTATCCCCAGCCCTGTGAAGAGAGCAGGGGCTAGTGGTTAGAGCAGGAGGGGGAATGGGTGCCAGGAAGCCTGAGTTCTCTTACCAGCTCTTGGAGGGCAGTGGGGGGTAGTGGTTAGAGCAGGGGGGAGGGCAGGATGAGCACCAGGACCGTGCAGGGGAGCGCAGTCGGATGTGTCAGAGCGGAAGGGGCCGCGTGCCCGGACTCCGGGGTTCTCGTGAACCTCCCTGGCGGAAGGCCCTGGGTTATTTTTGGCCCCCCGAGGCCGCAAATTTCCTTCCCTTTTTGTGTCAGTGGCTGCCGTGTGGCAAGCACAGTTTTGCCCCCAAACGCACCTGCTCCCGCACAGCCTCCCCCCAGCCCCCCGACCTTGCCCTGCTGTGCCCCAGACCCAGAGAGACCCTACAATAACAAACCGCCCCTCCCAGCCGCCTTCAGTGCGTCAGCCTACGCCCCCCGGAGAGACCCTACAATAACAAACAGCCCCCTCCCAGCCGCCTTGAAGTGCGTCGGCCTACACCCCCCCGGAGAGACCCTACAATAACAAACCGCCCCTCCCAGCCGCCTTCAGTGCGTCAGCCTACGCCCCCCGGAGAGACCCTACAATAACAAACAGCCCCCTCCCAGGCGCCTTCAGTGCGTCGGCCTACGCCCCCCGGAGAGACCCTACAATAACAAACCGCCCCCTCCCAGCCGCCTTCAGTGCGTCGGCCTACGCCCCCCGGAGAGACCCTACAATAACAAACCGCCCCCTCCCAGCCGCCTTCTGTGCGTCGGCCTACGCCCCCCGGAGAGACCCTACAATAACAAACCACCCCTCCCAGCCGCCTCACTGTGTATAGGCCTACGCCGCCCCCCGAGAGACCCTACAATAACAACCCCCCAAAGACAAGGGAAGAAACCAAGCCTCTGGACAGGGCCGGCTGGAAGTTCCCCGTCCACACCTCCAGTTTTCCACCTCCCGCCTGGCTTTTCCCACCGGCCTGCCTGGCCCTGCCCCTCTCCTCCTGGGAATTCCCCCGCTCCGGGCCGCACGGTTCCTCCTCCGGCCGAAGCCATGCGTCTGTCCCAGCGCCCCGCGGCCCCTGCCCCCCGGCCCTGCCGCTGCCCCTCACTCCCCCCCAGGCCTGCCCCCCGGTGCCCCTCACTCCCCCCCCAGGCCTGCCCCCCGCCTCCGCTCTCAGATTCGCTCCCTGGGGCTGGATCCAACCCGCGCTGCGTTGCTAAGCCGCGCGATTTCCACAGACACGTCTGGAGACGCCAGAGTTACCAAACTGCTCCTTTCAGTTTTGGTGCCGAAGTGGAAGCGTGGGAGGGGGGGAGGCCAGGGCTGGGGGGGGGGACTGGCACTGGCAGGGCTGGGGGGCAAGGGCTGGGGGGCGGGGGTGAGGGGCACCGGCAGGGCTGGGGGGCGGGGGCTGGGGGACGGGGGTGAGGGGCACCGGCAGGGCTGGGGGGCAAGGGCTGGGGGGCAGGGGTGAGGGGCACCGGCAGGGCTGGGGGGCGGGGGCTGGGGGACGGGGTGAGGGGCACCGGCAGGGCTGGGGGGCAAGGGCTGGGGGGCGGGGGTGAGGGGCACCGGCAGGGCTGGGGGGCAAGGGCTGGGGGGCAGGGGTGAGGGGCACCGGCAGGGTTGGGGGACGGGGGTGAGGGGCACCGGCAGGGCTGGGGGCGGGGGTGAGGGGCACCGGCAGGGCTGGGGGGCAAGGGCTGGGGGGCAAGGGCTGGGGGGCACCGGCAGGGCTGGGGGGCAAGGGCTGGGGGGCGGGGGTGAGGGGCACCGGCAGGGCTGGGGGGCAAGGGCTGGGGGGCGGGGGTAAGTCCTGGCCCCCCTCCCCTTGGCACTCTTCCGGACTCTCTGCCACAGGCGGCCGGGCTGCCTCTGGGCTTCCCCAGGCTCATGGAAGGAGCTCGGAGGAGTCTCCCTCCGCACCCCCGACCGGCGCGCACGGTTCCAAAAGTGGGTCACTTCCGCCTCCCTTCCCCTGCCTGCGGCGTGCGCTGCTTCCTCCCCCCGCCTGCCACAGGATCTGGGGGCAGGGCCTGTCCCCCCAGCCCCCAGCCCTCCCTGCACTAACCACTAGCCCCCACTCCCCTCCGAGAGCGAGAGAGAACCCAGGCGTCCTGGCCCCCAGCCCCCCCACCTCTAACCACTGGCCCCCACTCCCCTCCCAGAGCCAGGGATAACCCAGACATCCCAGCCCCCATCTCCTCTTGCTCTAACCACTGGCCCCCGCTCCCGTCCCAGAGCCAGGGAGAACCCAGACATCCCAGCCTCCATCTGCTCTTGCTCTAACCATTAGGCCCCGCTCCCGTCCCAGAGCCAGGGAGAACCCAGGCATCCCGGCCCCCAGCTCATCTTGCTCTAACCGTAAGGCCCCGCTCCCCTCCCAGAACAAGAGAGAACACAGGCATCCTGGCTCCCAGCCCCCCTGCTCTAACCACTAGGCCCCACTCTCCTCCCACAACCAGAGAGAGAACCCAGGCGCCCTGCCCTCCAGCCCCACGGCTGTAACCTGGCCTTGAAAGTGGGTCACGGTTTGTGGGTTGCTGCTGGGAAGCCGAGAGGATGTGACCCCCGGCCCGGGTTCAGCCTTCGTCACCGTGGCCTCCTCGTCACCCCACAGCCCGCCCGTGTCCGGTGTGCGGGGGGCGGATTCCGGGAGGGACCCCGTTCCCGGCCTGCGTCACGGCTCCTTCCTCCCTGTGGGGCTGGAAACTCCGCGCCATTCCCCCATCCTGCCCTGGGGCGGCGGGGAGGCGCTTCCGGCGCTCGCCGTAAGTCCGAACCCGGGGGTCCAGGCCCACGTACACTGCTGCTCTAACCACTAGGCCCCACTCCCCTGCCGGAGCTGGGTTCGGATCCCAGGCATCCTAACACACATAGACACCCCCTCCCGTCCCGCTCTAACCACTAGCCTCCACTTCCCTGCTGGAGCCCAGGCGTCCTGGCTCTCTGCCCCCCCCCCTGCTCTAACCACTAGGCCTCGCTCCCCTGCCAGAGCTGGGTTGAAATCCCAGGCATCCTAACACACCTGGACACCTCCCCCCGCCCCCCGCTCTAACCACTAGCCCCCACTTCCCTGCCAGAGCCCAGGCGTCCTGGCCCCTTTGCTCTAACCACTAGGCCCCGCTCCCCTCCCATGACAAGGCAGAGACCCCAGGACTCCCTCCCTGGCTCAGTGTGGAGGGGTGTTGTGTTGTGTCAGTGCCGGGCGCGTTGTGTCCCGCTGCGCCGGTGGCGGGGCGGGGGCGGGGGTTGCGAGGCAGCCATGCGGTGCGGCGCTGTGTCGGCATTGTGTTGCATTGTGTCCGTGCCGGGCAGGAGGGGCGTGGGTCCGGTTGCGCGGAGGGGGGGTTGTGTGGGGCGGCGGTGGGAAGCCAGGCTGTGTTGCACGGTGGTGTGTGCTGTCGCACCGGGGGGCAGCCAGACTGTGCAGCCTTGTGGGTGCGGGCCGTCACCTCGAGGGGCGTGCCCGCTGCCTTGCGACTGCACCCCTGTGGTGCGGGGTGGGGGACCCTTTGCCCTGCGCTGGGATGCAGCTGGCTCTGGGGAGGGAGAGCTGGTTACACGGGGACCCCTCGCCTGGTGCTGGGATGCGGCTGGCTCTGGGGAGGGAGAGCCGGTTACACGGGGACCCCTCGCCTGGTGCTGGGATGCAGCTGGCTCTGGGGAGGGAGAGCCGGTTACATGGGGACCCCTCGCCTGGTGCTGGGATGCGGCTGGCTCTGGGGTGGAGTGCCAGTTATAGGGGGACCCTTTGCACTAGGCCCTGGTTCACGTACCGGGGGGGCGGGGTCACGGGCAGGGATCGGCACTGGGGGACGATTCAACCCCTCTCCAAAGTGGGGTGTTTTGGGAGCAGAGTGGGGCCTAGTGGTTACAGCAGGAGGGACTGGGAGCCGGGGGGTACGTGAACCAGGGCCTAGTGGTTCTTGGGCCAGCTCCGGCAGCGGAGGAGGGCCTAGTGGTTAGAGCAGGGGGGTACGTGAACCAGGGCCTAGTAGTTCTTGGGCCAGCTCCGGCAGCGGAGCAGGGCCTAGTGGTTAGAGCCGGGGGGTACGTGAACCAGGGCCTAGTGGTTCTTGGGCCAGCTCCGGCAGCGGAGCAGGGCCTAGTGGTTAGAGCAGGGGGGTACGTGAACCAGGGCCTAGTGGTTCTTGGGCCAGCTCCGGCAGCAGAGCAGGGCCTAGTGGTTAGAGCAGTGGTGTACGTGAACCAGGGCCTAGTGGTTCTTGGGCCAGCTCCGGAAGCGGAGCAGGGCCTAGTGGTTAGAGCAGCGGTGTACGTGGGCCAGGACTCCTGGGTTCTGAGTTATGTCACTCGCTCCCCGCAAGGAAAACTTCCCCCGGACGGTGGAACAGAAATGCTGCTGACGCTTCCACCCGCGTCTGCTATTCTGGGGCGTGCGGCTCGCACCCCACATACTGCGGCTAGTGCCGCCGGGACCGATGGGGCGGATTCGGCAGGGGGTGCGCGTCTGTGGGGCGCAGGGGGGAGACAGGCCCCAGATCTCTGCCGGCCCGTGGCCCGTCTCTCTCCAGCGTGGTTTTTTGTTCTTTCTCGGCTGCCTCGGAGGCTCATGCCCTGAGGTGTTTCTGCCACTTCCTGTGCCGCGCACAAGCCCCAAAATCCCCCGGCGCTACCAGGAGCCTGGCCGCGGCCGTGCCTGGCCTGCCCCGCCGGCCACGCTACCTGGAACCGGCCACGGCCTCTTCCCTGGAGGGGGCAGGAATCGGGGGGGGGGAGTTCAGAGAAAAGGCTGCAGTGACTCGCCTCCCCCTCCCGGAGTCACTCTGATTTCGGGGCAGGTGGGGAGGGGAATTTTGCAGCCCAAACAGATTCTCCAAATGGCTCAAATCTCACTCCTGAAATGAGCCACTTGGCTAGGTGAACGGCTGGCCCCGGGGTGGGGGGGCTGGTTAAGCGGGAGCCCTAGTCTGGCATTGACATGCATCTGGCTTGGGGGGGAGCAGTTACACGGGGACCCCTCGCCCGGTGCTGAGATGCAGCTGGCTCTGGGGTGAGGAGCTGTTTACACAGGGACCCCTCGCCTGGCGCTGGGATGCGGCTGGCTCTGGGGAGGGGGGGCTGGTTACACGGGGACCCCTCGCCTGGCGCTGGGATGCGGCTGGCTCTGGGGTGAGGAGCTGTTTACATGGGGACCCCTCGGCTGGTGCTGGGATGCAGCTGACTCTCGGGTGGGGGGGCCGGTTACACGGGGACCCCTCGCCCGGTGCTGAGATGCAGCTGGCTCTTGGGTGGGGGGCCGGTTACACGGGAGCCCTTGTCTGGCATTGACATGCATCTGGCTTGGGGGGGAGCAGTTACACGGGGACCCCTCGCCCGGTGCTGAGATGCAGCTGGCTCTGGGGTGAAGAGCTGTTTACATGGGGACCCCTCGCCTGGTGCTGGGATGCAGCTGACACTGGGGAGGGAGGGCCGGTTACACGGGGACCCCTCGCCTGGTGCTGAGATGTGGCTGACTCTGGGGTGGGAGAGCCGGTTACATGGGGACCCCTCGCCCGGTGCTGAGATGCGGCTGGCTCTGGGGAGGGAGGGCGGGTTACACGGGGACCCCTCGCCCAGCGCTGGGATGCGGCTGACTCTGGGGAGGGAGGGCTGGTTACACGGGGACCCCTCGCCCGGTGCTGAGATGCAGCTGGCTCTGGGGAGGGAGGGCCGGTTACACGGGGACCCCTCGCCCGGTGCTGAGATGCAGCTGGCTCTGGGGAGGGAGGGCCGGTTACACGGGGACCCCTCGCCCGGTGCTGGGATGCAGCTGGCTCTGGGGAGGGAGGGCCGGTTACACGGGGACCCCTCGCCCGGCGCTGGGATGCGGCTGGCTCTGGGGAGGGAGAGCCGGTTACACGGGGACCCCTCGGCCGGTGCTGGGATGCGGCTGGCTCTGGGGAGGGAGAGCCGGTTACACGGGGACCCCTCACCTAGTGCTGAGATGCAGCTGGCTCTGGGGAGGGAGAGCCGGTTACACGGGGACCCCTCGCCCGGTGCTGGGATGCGGCTGGCTCTGGGGAGGGAGGGCCGGATACACGGGGGACCCCTCGCCCGGCGCTGGGATGCGGCTGGCTCTGGGGAGGGAGGGCCGGATACATGGGGACCCCTCGCCCGGCGCTGGGATGCGGCTGGCTCTGGGGAGGGAGGGCCGGATACACGGGGACCCCTCGCCCGGCGCTGAGATGTGGCTAGCTCTGGGGAGGGAGGGACGGATACACGGGGACCCCTCGCCCGGCGCTGGGATGCGGCTGGCTCTGGGGAGGGGCACAGTGGCTGTTTTGCTGCACAATGGGAATCCCTGGACCCCAAAAGTGCTGGGGGAATTTGGGACGCAGCGCAGGAGGGGTTACACAATTCCTCCATCCTGCACCCCCACCCCGGGGCTGTGGGGCTTGTGAAAGTGGGTCAGGTCTGGAGCGGGGGAGGGGGTGTGCACCCCACTCCCCATGACTCAAAACAGCCCAGGCTGAGTAGAAAGCTCCTTTCGCCGAGGTGACATAACGCGCCACTTTCAGTTTCGGGGGGGGGGGGTGAGATGGGGAAGCAAGGCAGCCGAGCGCCCAGCCCCCACCCCCGCACTCACCACTGGTGCCAACCCCCCTCCCAGGGCTGGGAGAGAACCCAGGAGTCCGGGCTCCCCGCTTTCACCACTAGCCCCCACTCCCCTCCCACAGGAAACCCACCACTTTCAGTAGGGAAGAGGAAAAAACTTGTTTCCCTAGAACAGCAACTTCCCACCCAGAGGGGAGGGGGGAGGGTCTGTGGGGCTCGGCTGGGGAGTAAGGCTGGGGGGCGGGAGTGAGGGGCACTGGCAGGGCTGGGGGGCAGGGGCTGGGGGGCAGGAGGGAGGGACACTGACAGGACTGGGGGGGCAGGGGCTGGGGGCAGGAGGGAGGGGCACTGGCAGGACTGGGGGGGCAGGGGCTGGGGGCAGGAGGGAGGGGCACCGGCAGGGCTAGGGGGCAGGGGCTGGGGGGCAGGAGTGAGGGGCACTGGCAGGGCGGGGGGGCAGGGGCTGGGGGGCAGGAGGGAGGGGCACCGACAGGGCTGGGGGGCAGGGGCTGGGGGGCGGGAGCGAGGGGCACTGGCAGGGCTGGGGGGGGCAGGGCTGGGGGGCAGGAGGGAGGGGCACCGGCAGGGCTGGGAGGCAGGGGCTGGGGGGTGGGAGCGAGGGGCACCGGCAGGGCTGGGGGGGCAGGGCTGGGGGGTGGGAGTGAGGGGCACTGGCAGGGCTGGGGGGGCAGGGCTGGGGGGTGGGAGTGAGGGGCACTGGCAGGGCTGGGGGGTAGGGGCTGGGGGGCAGGAGGGAGGGGCACTGGCAGGGCTGGGGGGCAGGGGCTGGGGGGCAGGAGTGAGGGGCACTGGCAGGGCTGGGGGGCAAGGGCTGGGGGGTGGGAGTGAGGGGCACTGGCAGGGCTGGGGGGGCAGGGGCTGGGGGGCAGGAGGGAGGGGCACCGGCAGGGCTGGGGGGCAGGGGCTGGGGGGCGGGAGCGAGGGGCACTGGCAGGGCTGGGGGGGGCAGGGGCTGGGGGGCAGGAGGGAGGGGCACCGGCAGGGCTGGGGGGCAGGGGCTGGGGGGTGGGAGCGAGGGGCACCGGCAGGGCTGGGGGGGCAGGGCTGGGGGGTGGGAGTGAGGGGCACCGGCAGGGCTGGGGGGCAGGGGTTGGGGGGCAGGAGGGAGGGGCACCGGCAGGGCTGGGGGGCAGGGGCTTGGGGGGCAGGAGGGAGGGGCACCGGCAGGGCGGGGGGGGGCAGGTTTAATCCTCTAGCGCCACCTGCTGGCTAAAGGCCTCGCTGTCTTGACCGTGGTGACGGAGCCTTGGCGCCCCCTGGTGGCTCTGGGCGGAAAGGCCCCAACCCGCCCCCCCTCCACCACCAATTCTGCGTCTGCCCCAGAGACCCCACGTGCCCCCAGCCCTGCCGGTGCCCCTCACTCCCGCCTCCCAGCCCCTGCCCCCCAGCCCTGCCAGTGCCCCTCACTCCCGCCCCCCAGTCCCTGCCCCCCCCAGCCCTGCCAGTGCCCCTCACTCCCACCCCACAGCCCCTGCCCTCCAGCCCTGCCAGTGCCCCTCACTCCCGCCCCCCAGCCCTGCCCCCAGCCCTGCCGGTGCCCCTTGCTCCTGCCCCCCAGCCTCTGCCCCCCAGCCCTGCTGGTGCCCCTCGCTCCCACCCCCCAGCCTCTGCCCCCAGCCCTGCCGGTGCCCCTCACTCCCGCCCCCCAGCCCTGCCCCCAGCCCTGCCAGTGCCCCTCACTCCCGCCCCCCAGCCCCTGCCCCCCAGCCCTGCCCGTGCCCCTCACTCCCGCCCCACAGCCCCTGCTCCCCCGAGGGGCCAGGCCCAGGCGGCCCTTTGCCTGTGGCAAGCCCAGGAGTTGATGGTTTGACCGGGGGGGGGGCCCGGCGGCTGCAGTGGGGCTGGGAAGATCAGGACCCCGCGGGCACTGAGCCCAGTTGCGGCCCGATGCCAGGGGCTGGGAACCCCCAACTGTGTCCCGCTCGCCGCCTCCCCTCCAGGGCCCATGGGCAGAGCCAGGCCGGGCTGCGTCTCGCCACCCCCGGCCCCACGCGCTGGCTGCCACCTGCGGCGGGACGGGAGGGAGCCGGGGGTCGGCATCGCCTGGCCCACGGCCCAGCTACCAGCCAACGATTCCCCCTCGGGGCTGGTCTGTGGCCCAGCGGGGAGCAGCCAGACGGCTCCAGGGGCTGCCCCACGGCCACCGGGGCCTGAGCGGCTGGGACGGAGGCTGCTCCGGGCGGACGGGGACGTGGAGGCAGGGCCGGCTCTAGGCACCAGCAAATCAAGCAGATGCTTGGGGCGGCACAAGTCCAGGGGCAGCACAGTGTCAGGGGCGGCACAAGTCCAGGGGCAGCACAAGTCCAGGGGCGGCACAAGTCCAGGGGCAGCACAGTGTCAGGGGCAGCACAAGTCCAGGGGCGGCACAAGTCCAGGGGCGGCACAAGTCCAGGGGCAGCACAAGTCCAGGGGCGGCACAGTGTCAGGGGCGGCACAGTGTCAGGGGCGGTACAAGTCCAGGGGCGGCACAAGTCCAGGGGCAGCACAAGTCCAGGGGCAGCACAAGTCCAGGGGCGGCACAGTGTCAGGGGCGGCACAGTGTCAGGGGCGGTACAAGTCCAGGGGCGGCACAAGTCCAGGGGCGGCACAAGTCCAGGGGCAGCACAGTGTCAGGGGCGGTACAAGTCCAGGGGCGGCACAAGTCCAGGGGCAGCACAGTGTCAGGGGCGGTACAAGTCCAGGGGCGGCACAAGTCCAGGGGCGGTACAAGTCCAGGGGCGGCACAAGTCCAGGGGCGGCACAGTGTCAGGGGCGGCACAAGTCCAGGGGCGGCACAAGTCCAGGGGCGGCACAAGTCCAGGGGCAGCACAGTGTCAGGGGTGGCACAAGTCCAGGGGCGGCACAAGTCCAGGGGCGGCACAAGTCCAGGGGCGGCACAGTGTCAGGGGCGGCACAAGTCCAGGGGCGGCACAGTGTCAGGGGCGGTACAAGTCCAGGGGCGGCACAGTGTCAGGGGCAGCACAGTGTCAGGGGCGGTACAAGTCCAGGGGCGGCACAAGTCCAGGGGCGGCACAAGTCCAGGGGCAGCACAGTGTCAGGGGCGGTACAAGTCCAGGGGCGGCACAAGTCCAGGGGCAGCACAGTGTCAGGGGCGGTACAAGTCCAGGGGCGGCACAAGTCCAGGGGCGGCACAAGTCCAGGGGCAGCACAAGTCCAGGGACGGCACAGTGTCAGGGGCGGCACAAGTCCAGGGGCGGCACAAGTCCAGGGGCGGCACAAGTCCAGGGGCGGCACAAGTCCAGGGGCGGCACAGTGTCAGGGGCGGCACAAGTCCAGGGGCGGCACAAGTCCAGGGGCGGCACAAGTCCAGGGGCGGCACAGTGTCAGGGGTGGCACAAGTCCAGGGGCGGCGCAGTGTCAGGGGCGGTACAAGTCCAGGGGCGGCACAGTGTCAGGGGCAGCACAGTGTCAGGGGCGGTACAAGTCCAGGGGCGGCACAAGTCCAGGGGCGGCACAAGTCCAGGGGCAGCACAGTGTCAGGGGCGGTACAAGTCCAGGGGCGGCACAAGTCCAGGGGCGGCACAAGTCCAGGGGCAGCACAAGTCCAGGGACGGCACAGTGTCAGGGGCGGCAGTGTCAGGGGCGGCACAGTGTCAGGGGCAGCACAGTGTCAGGGGCGGCACAAGTCCAGGGGCGGCACAAGTCCAGGGGCGGCACAAGTCCAGGGGCGGCACAGTGTCAGGGGCGGCACAAGTCCAGGGGCGGCACAAGTCCAGGGGCGGCACAGTGTCAGGGGCGGCACAAGTCCAGGGGCGGCACAGTGTCAGGGGCGGCACAAGTCCAGGGGCGGCACAAGTCCAGGGGCGGCACAAGTCCAGGGGCAGCACAAGTCCAGGGGCGGCACAAGTCCAGGGGCAGCACAAGTCCAGGGACGGCACAGTGTCAGGGGCGGCAGTGTCAGGGGCGGCACAGTGTCAGGGGCAGCACAGTGTCAGGGGCGGCACAAGTCCAGGGGCGGCACAAGTCCAGGGGCGGCACAAGTCCAGGGGCGGCACAGTGTCAGGGGCGGCACAAGTCCAGGGGCGGCACAAGTCCAGGGGCGGCACAGTGTCAGGGGCGGCACAAGTCCAGGGGCGGCACAGTGTCAGGGGCGGCACAAGTCCAGGGGCGGCACAAGTCCAGGGGCGGCACAAGTCCAGGGGCAGCACAGTGCCAGGTAAGCAGCCGCCCCCGGCAATGCCCCGCCCGCCTGCCCGCCCGCCGATTTTAGAGGGCCACGGGAGCTCGGCTCTGGCTGCGCACCCCCAGGAGCTGGCTGCGGCACACGGCACGGCCAGGCTCAGCCCCGCCCCGCCAGCTCCGGTCCTGCCGTAGCCCCAGCCCCCTTCACCGGCGAGAGACCGCTCCCTGCCGGCCGCCCAGCTCGCTGCACCCGCCCTGCGCCCCTGTGTCTCTGCGCCCCCCTTCTCCGTGCTGCTCCTGCGCCCCGCACCCCGGGCCCCCTGCACCCTGGGACCCCTGCTCTCCCTGTTCCCTGCAACACTCTGGCTCTGCGACGCCCTTGTACCCCGTACCCTGCTCCCCCTGATCCCTGCCCCCTTTCTAGCTCTGCGCCCCCCATTCCCCGCACTGCCCCTGCACCCCGGTACCTGCACCCCTCTGGCTCTGTGCCCCCTCTGCACCCCACAGCCCCTTTTCCCTGCGCCCCCCTGGGTCTGCACCCCCTGCACTGCCCCTGCACCCCAGTCCCTGTGCCCCTCCCGTTCCCCGCGTCCCATTCCCCGTGCCTCCCCTGCACCCTGCACCCAGCTCCCCCGATCCCTGCGCCCCTCTGGCGCTGCGCTGTCCCTGCACCTTGCTCCCCGTGTGGGTCGGGAGCGAGGGGTGCTTGTCCACAGGGAGGGGCTGCACAGGGCAGGAAAAGGCTGCGGGGACCCAGCAGCGGGCGAAAGGGGGGGCTCTCTTGAAGCGCCTTTGCCTTTATGGAATAAAATGAAAACGCGATTTGCTATTTCTAGGGCTAAAACGCCAGGACGGAAACGAACCCCCCCCCCCCCCCCCCCATTGCAAGGTGCAGACGTGTAAACGCCAACAAAAAAGGGAGGGGCAAAAACCATTTTGCTTGGGGCAGCAAAAAACCTAGAGCCGGCCCTGCTGGGGTTGGGGCCGAGACTGGCGCGGAGAGAGGGGCCTGGAACTGCCCCAGGTGCCCGGCACAGGGACCCTGCGCCGTTGGGTCTCGCAGGGGGGAGCGAGGGGACGTGGGGGGTCCCCCCTTGTCGGCCTGTGATGGCGCTGGGGTTGGGGCCGAGACTGGCGCGGAGAGAGGGGCCTGGAACTGCCCCAGGTGCCCGGCACAGGGACCCTGCACCGTTGGGTCTCGCAGGGGGGAGCGAGGGGACGTGGGGGGTCCCCCCTTGTCGGCCTGTGATCGCGCTGGGGTTGCAGTCGCTGGTGGCCTTCGTGGGTGTGCGCCACACCTGCCGGCCAACGCTGCTCTGCGGTGACTCTGTGTGTGTGTCTCTGTCTTCGTGCCTCAGTTTCCCCGGGCCCTGCAGCACTCTCTGCACGAGGAGGGGGAGGCCGGGCAGGACCCGCTGGGGAAGTAGGTTCAGGCTCTCGGGCCTGAGGCCCGGGGCAGAGCAGACAGCACCTGGGGCAGGGAAGCAGGAGAAGCAGGAGGCGGGGTGACCTGGGGGCTGGGGTGGAGTTAGTGTTTGGCTGGCTGGGGGAGGAGGGAGCTGGGCTGGCCTGGGGGGGGATGGGGGGGCCTGGCTCCGGGCCCCCCTCTCCCCAGGCTGGGCCCGGCCGGCTGCCCCTGGCTCCTGTAACCACAAGTCTGGGACCCAACGACCCTTCTCTTCTACCTGCCGCCAGAGAGTCCCCTCAGGCTGTGGGTGGGGGGCAGGGCCTGGTGTTCCCCCATACCCCACGATACCCTCCCCCTGCCTCCCAGCCCCCTCCCCTCCCCACATGTGTCGGGGGGGGCGGCGTGAGGGGTTTCCTGGAATCACTTTGGCGGGGGGCGGATGCTGGCCCCGATCCCTGTGACCCCCCGCAAGCCAGACGAGGCCCCCGCCCCCTGCCGCTCCAGCCCCCCAACTTCTCCAGGACTTTGGGGGGGCAGAGCCCATGTCGCCAGGAAGCCGAGAGGGTTTATTGGGGTGATGGGTTGTACATTAGAGACGCTGCCCCCCAACGGAGAGCCGAGGCCCCCCCCACACTCAGACGGGGGCCCCGCATGCCAGGCCCCCCCATACATATTATCACGGGGCACACGAGGGGGAGGGGACCGGGCTGCTCTCTCCCACGCTCTCGTGGCCCAGTGGCGGCCCCCCCCTCCCCCTGGGGCTCCGGCGCAGCGTCCCCGGGGTCCGTCTCCCCCCCCGGCCCCCGCAGCTCCGCCACGCTGGCGTAATCCGTCTCGCGGTGCGCGGGGGGCGCCGGCGGCGGCGTCTCCACCCGGGGGGAGCCCAGGTTCTGCAGGGAGGCGTAATGCACGTCGGGCCGGTCCCGCAGCTCCGCGCCGTCCTGGGGGCATCACACGGCAACGGTTAACGGGCCCCGGGCTCCCCCCCAGCCGTGCCGGGGCCCCCCGCTCCCCCCCCAGCCCTACCGGGGCCCCCCACTCCCTCCCTAGCCCTGCCGGGGCCCCCCGCTCCCCCCCAGCCGCGCCGGGGCCCCGGGCTCCCCCCCAGCCGTGCCGGGGCCCCCCGCTTCCCCCCAGCCCTGCCGGGGCCCCCCGCTCCCTCCCTAGCCCTGCTGGGGCCCCCCACTCCCACCCCCCAGCCCGTGTCCCCCCGCCCTGCCGGGGCCCCCACTCCCGCCCCCCAGCCCGTGTCCCCCCGCCCTGCCGGGGCCCCCCACTCCCTCCCTAGCCCTGCTGGGGCCCCCCACTCCCGGCCCCCAGCCTGTGTCCCACAGCCGTGCCGGGGCCCCCCGCTCCCTCCCTAGCCCTGCCGGGGCCCCCCACTCCCACCCCTCAGCCCGTGTCCCCCAGCCCTGCCGGGGCCCCCCACTCCCTCCCTAGCCCTGCCGGGGCCCCCCGCTCCCGCCCCCCAGCCCGTGTCCCCCAGCCCTGCCAGGGCCCCCCACTCCCGCCCCCCAGCCCGTGTCCCCCCGCCCTGCCGGGGCCCCCCCACTCCCAATCCGCAGTCCCTGCCCCCCAGCTGCGCCGGGACCCCCTACTCCAGTCCCTCAGCCCGTGTCCCCCAGCCCAGCCAGTGCCCCCCACTCCCACCCCCCAGCCCCTGCCTTCCCCCACTAGTGCCCCTCACTCCTGCCCCCCAGCCCGTCCCATGCTGGTGCCCCTCACTCCCACCCCACAGCCCCTGCCTCCCAGGCTTGCCGGTGCCCCTCACTTCTGCCCCACAACCTCTGCCCCCCCCAGCTCTGGGCTCCTCCCCCCATTTCCTGCACGTGTTAGCCGGAGCCCCCCAGTTTTGTCTCTCCCTCACCTTCCAAGCCATCAGTTTCTTTACTGTAACAGAGAGAAAGACGCACGTAAGTCCCCACTCCCCTCCCAGCCCGCTGCTCTAACCACTAGTCCCCACTCCCCTCCCAGCTCGCTGCTCTAACCACTAGTCCCCACTCCTCTCCCAGCCTGCTGCTCTAACCACTAGTCCCCACTCCCCTCCCAGCCCGTTGCTCTAACCACTAGTCCCCACTCCCCTCCCAGCCCGTTGCTCTAACCACTAGTCCCCACTCCCCTCCCAGCCCGCTGCTCTAACCACTAGTCCTCACTCCCCTCCCAGCCCGTTGCTCTAACCACTAGTCCCCACTCCCCTCCCAGCCTGCTGCTCTAACCACTAGTCCCCACTCCCCTCCCAGCCCGCTGCTCTAACCACTAGTCCCCACTCCCCTCCCAGCCCGCTGCTCTAACCACTAGTCCTCACTCCCCTCCCAGCCCGCTGCTCTATCCACTAGTCCCCACTCTCCTCCCAGCCCCCCGGCTGTAACCACTAGTCCTCACTCCCCTCCCAGCCCGCTGCTCTAACCACTAGTCCCCACTCCCCTCCCAGCCCACTGCTCTAACCACTAGTCCCCAATCCCCTCCCAGCCTGCTGCTCTATCCACTAGTCCCCAATCCCCTCCCAGCCTGCTGCTCTAACCACTAGTCCTCACTCTCCTCCCAGCCCGCTGCTCTAACCACTAGTCCTCACTCCCCTCCCAGCCCACTGCTCTAACCACTAGTCCTCACTCCCCTCCCAGCCCACTGCCCTAACCACTAGTCCTCACTCCCCTCCCAGCCCGCTGCTCTAACCACTAGTCCTCACTCTCCTCCCAGCCCCCCCCCCGGCTCTAACCACTAGTCCTCACTCCCCTCCCAGCCTGCTGCTCTAACCACTAGTCCTCCCTCTCCTTCCAGCCCACTGCTCTAACCACTAGTCCTCGCTCCCCTCCCAGCGCCCGGGAGAGATCCCAAGCATCCTGGTTCCTGCCTCCAGCTCTAGCCCCCCTGCTCACCTCGTTTCTGGAGCCGGCACAGACAGACGGAGAGCACCAGGATGAAGACCAGGAGCACAAAGATCCCGCCCGCCGTCGCCGACACACCCCAAATCGACACCGTGCAGTTGCTACCTGCCAGACACCAGAGGGGCCGTCAGAGGTGAGTGCCCCCCCCCCCGACTGCCCACCCAGCCGCACCGGGGGCCAGCGCGCTGGGGAACCCCTCCGGCAGCACCCAGCCTGCGGGAATTTTCAGGAGCCCCCGGGCCAAGAGCCGCTGAGAGGGGCCGTGCTACAGACTCACAGAATCACTGAGCACCAGGACCGGCAGGGACCCCGCGACGTCATCGCGTCCCGGCCCGGCAGGACCTGGCCCCGTCTGGACCATCCCTGGCAGGCGTCTGTCCAACCTGCCCTTCAATATCTCCAGGGACGGAGACTCCGCAACCCCCCAGGCAACTTATCCCAGTGTGTCACCCCCCGACAGGCAGGACGTGTTTCCTAATGTCCAACCTCAACCTTCCTGGCTGCAGTTTAAGCCCATTGCTTCCTGTCCCGTCCTCAGCGGCCAAGGGGAACAAGTTTTCTCCCTCTTCCTTATGACACCCTTTCAGATACTTGAAAACTGCTCTCCTGTCCCCTCTCGGTCGTCTCCTCTCCAAACTAAACACGCCCAGTTCTTTCCGCCTTCCCTCCTAGCTCATGTTCTCTAGACGGTTCCTCGTTCCTGTTTCTCTTCTCTGGATCTTCTCCAACTTCTCCACATCTTGCTTGAAATGCGGGGCCCAGAACTGGACACAATCCTCCAGCTGAGGCCTGACCAGCGCAGAGCAGAGTAGAGCGGAAGAACGACTCCTCGTGTCTTGCTCATAACACACCTGTGAATGCCTCCCAGAACCATGTTTACTCTTTTCGCAACAGCGTCACACTGGTGACTCATGTGTAGCTTGTGGTCCACTATAACCCCTAGATCCCTTTCTGCCGGACTCCTTCCTAGACAGTCACTTCCCGTTCTGTGTGTGTGAAACGGATTGTTCCTTCCTCAGTGCAGCACGTCGCATTCATCCGGCTGACCTCCGACCATTTCTCCAGTGTGTCCAGATCAGTTTGAATTCTGACCCGTCCTCCAAAGCACTCACAACCCCTCCTAGCTTGGGATCAGCTGCATCATAAGCATCCTCTCTGTGCCAATATCTAAATCGTGGATGAAGATATTGACCAGAGCCGGTCCCAAAACAGACCCCTGCGGAACCCCACTTGTTATATCTTTCCAGCAGGATTGTGAACTGTTAATAACGACTCTCTGAGAACAATTTTCCAGCCAGTTCTGCACCCACCTTGTAGTGACCCCATCTAGGTTGTATTTCCTTAGTTTATTAATAAGAATATCATGCGAGACCGTATCAAACGCCTTACTACAGTCTAGGTATACCACATCCACTGCTTCTCCCTTATCCACAAGACTCGTTATCCTATCAAAGGAAGCTATCAGAACTGGTTTGGCATGATTTGTTCTTTACAAATCCATGCTGGCTGTCACCTATCACTTTATTATCTTCCAATTGTTTGCAAATGAATTCCTTAATTACTTGCTCCATTATCTTCCCTGGCACAGAAGTTAAACTGACTGGTCTGTAGTTTCCTGGGTTGTTCTTATTTCCCTGTTTATAGATGGGCTCTAGATTTGCCCTTTTCTAGTCTTCTGGAATCTCTCCCAACTTCCATGACTTTTCAGTGATGATAGCTAAAGGCTCAGATACCTCCTCTATCAGCTCCCTGATTATTCTAAGCTGCATTTCATCAGGCCCTGGTGAATTGCAGGCATCTAACTTTTCTAGGTGACTTTTAACTTGTTCTTTTTTTATTTTATCTTCTAAACTTACCCCCTTCCCACTAGCATGCGCTATGTTAGACACTCCTTCATCAAACTTCTCGGTGAAGACCAAAACAAAGAAGTCATTCAGTACCTCTGCCATTTCCAAGTTTCCTGTTACTGTTTCTCCCTCCTCACTGAGCAGTGGGCCTACCCTGTCCTTGGTCTTCCTCTAGCTTCTACTATATTTATAGAAGGTCTTCTTGTTTCCCTTTATGTCTGTAGCTAGTTTGAGCTCGTTTTGTGCCTTTGCCTTTCTAATCTTGCCCCTGCATTCCTGTGTTGTTTGCTTATATTCATCCTTTGTCATGTGTCCTAGTTTCCACTTTTTATATGACTCCTTTTTACTTTTAGATCATGCAAGATCTCCTGGTTAAGCCCCGGTGGCCTTTTGCCAGACTTTCTATCTTTCCTACGCAACAGAATAGTTTGCTTTGCTAGTTTGTTAATGCAGGGAGGTTCTCACACTGGCCTGCAATGAATATGGACCAGTAGTTGTTTCATGAATATAGAGACCAGCAGTTGCTTAATATACAGATCAGCTGCTTAATTAATATAACCCTAACATTGTTTAATTAATGTATAGACCAATGGCTGTTTAACTAATATAGAGACCAAAAGTTCTTAAATTAAGATAGACCAATTGTTTAATATATAGATCAATGGTTGTTTAACATAGACCTACAATTGTTTCATTAATATAGACCAGCGAGATCTACAACTGTTTAACTAAAATATAGACCAACAGTTGTTTAACTAATAAATATAGACCTAAAAAACAACAAATAATCTAGCAGCACCTTAGAGATCAACAAAACATATAGGCTGTGTCTAGACTGGCCATTTTTTCCGGAAAATCAGCCGCTTTTCTGGAAAAACTTGCCAGCTGTCTACACTGGCCGCTTGAATTTCTGCAAAAGCACTGACTTCCTACTGTAAGAAATCAGTGCTTCTTGCGGAAATACTATGCTGCTCCTGTTCGGGCAAAAGTCCTTTTGCGCAAAAGGGCCAGTGTAGACAGCTCAGATTTGTTTTCCGCAAAAAAGCCCCAATCGCGAAAATGGTGAGTGCTTTTGCAGAAAAGCGTCCGTCCCAATCTAGACGCTCTGTTCCGAAAATGCTTTTAACGGAAAACTTTTCCGTTAAAAGCATTTCCAGAAAATCATGCCAGTGTAGACGTAGCCATAGAGGGGATCAGGAGAGGGGAAGGCAGTGTGCTAGCTAGATTATGTCTTTCTTCTTACCTTTGTGATGGGTCCCAAACCTGGAAATGAAGTTAAACCTGTTCTTTCAGGCCAATTCTACCAGCCAAATACACAGGAACTTAATTTCATATTCAGGTTTAATTCTTATGGAAATGGAGCTGGCTTGCACATGACCTTGCACAGCCGAATGACTTAACCAAACAATGGGCGCTTAAGAAAATTTGCATCTTCTCTGTCAGCTTCATGGAACATGAACGCTCTAATTCACTATCCCCCCCCCCCCCACACACACACACACACTTCCTTTTTCCTCCCCTCTCCCCCATCCCCTATGTATTTTAGAACTGGACTTTTAATACTCCAGTCATCTGAAGAAGTGGGGTTTGCCCACGAAAGCTCATGATAACAGCTACATCTTTTGTTAGTCTCTAAGGTGCTACTAGACTATTTGTTATTTTTAAAGTTTTTCCAGTTACAGACTCACTCAACTACCCACTCTGAAGCTTAATATATAGACCAACAGTTTAATTAATATAGAACCACAGTTGTTTAACTAAATATACAGAGCAATGGTTGTTTAACTAATATAGAGACCAACAGCTGTTTAATTAATATATATCTTCAGTTGTTTAACTAGTATATAGACCAATGGTTGTTTAATATATTGACCAAGAGTTGTTTAATTAATATAGACTAATGGTTGTTTTACTAATATAGAGATCAAAAGTTGTTTAATTAATGCTGACCAATGGTTGTTTAACTAATATAGAAACCAACAGTTGTGTAACTAATAGAGACCTACAGTTGTTTAACCAATATATAGACCAACGGTTGTTTAACTAATATAGAGACCAATGGTTGTTTAACTAAGATAGAGAGCAATGGTTGTTTAACTAATAGAGATCTACAGTTGTTTAACTAATATAGACCAATTGTTTTACTAGTATAGAGACCAACGGTTGTTTAACTAATATAGACCAATGGTTGTTTAACTAATATAAACCAATGGTTCTTTAATATATAGACCAATGGTTCTTTAACTAATATAAACCAATGGTTCTTTAATATATAGACCAATGGTTGTTTAACTAATATAAACCAATGGTTCTTTAATATATAGACCAATGGTTGTTTAACTAATATAAACCAATGGTTCTTTAATATATAGACCAATGGTTGTTTAACTAATATTGAGACCAACAGTTGTTTAATTACTATATATCTACAGTTGTTTAGCTAGTATATAGACCAGTGGTTGTTTAATATATAGCCCAAGAGTTGTTTCATTACTATAGACTAATGGTTGATTTACCTGTTTCGTACAGGTGGCTGGGGGAAAGGCCGTTGCCCTATTCCGGAGAGGCCCGCCGTCCAGGGACCAGTTCCGGGGGCCCTAGGGGTTGGAGCGTGGCCAGAGGAGAGCCGCAGAAAGGAGCCTGTTTTAGAAACACCCCAGGCCTGAAAGCGGGCTGAGAAGGGCCTCCTGATATTTCGAGGGGGCTACTAAGCGTCCCCATGTCCAGCCAAGGCGGAACGAGATGTATCCGGCTCCTCAGAACCCAGGTACAAACTTTCTAGCTCTTGGGTGTTCGATGCCCGGATGGCCGCCGCAGGTCCCCCCGCCAAGCCGAGGCCTGGCAAACAGAGGCGTAGGGTTTCCATTCCCACGGTGACGTGAGGGGGACGTTTTGTTACGTGGGTAAGAAGCACCCGGGATTTCTGCGGGAGGAAGGAAACAGGCCCCGTTTCTCGAGAAGACGGTTTTACCTGTGGATGTTAGAGTCTGTTTATGTACAGCATCCTTCCCCCGACCATTCACTGGTTGCGGGTTGATTATGGGCGGAGAAGCAGGGGCGTTATCGGTCTGGATCGATGCTCCAGTAATGACAACACGTCCCCCACTTTCAAGGCAAAACGGTTTTTTTAGAGTCGTTTTTTTATTAGGATTAGAGGAATTCGCATTCTGACCTTGTTTTTTGATGGATGTTTGTTATTTTCAGGGGGTTTTGGGGGGGTTTTGTAGGGGATTTCTTGCTTTTTATTTTAGTTATGTTAGGCTACGCTGGTTTCGATTATAAATACTGTATTTGAATGAATAAACACTTGCTTTTTTTAGAGCTGTTGGTTTGCTTGCCGCTGCTATTTTGATGGGGATCTTTAGCAATTTTAGGCGTTGTTACATCTGTGTTTGGCTCTTTGGTAGAACATGTGGTTTGGGGAGATTCATATTTATTTTTACACGTTCTTTTCTCTATAACAAGGTTGATTTTTTTTTTTTTTTTTGGTTACCGAGAGGCAACAGGCACAGTTGAACAAAAATGTTACATTACAATTCAAAACACCTAATTATCGCACCCTTCTATTATAGTTTATGAGATTCGTTTTCGAATATCAAACGCAGTTATAAAACTTTATTTTTGCCGCGGGATCAGCACTAGACACACTAGTCTGGCAGGCACCCTGGTGCCAATGGGATGGGAAAGGTCCTTTTTGCTTTCAGGAAGGGAGGCTGGCGGGGTAAACTGAGGCACGGCCCTTTGCATAAAGCTACACTTTAGCTCCATGGCTGCCGTTTTCCCTGACACAAGGGAAAGGACTGAGTTAGGGGGTTCCCCCCCCCCCAAAATTCACAATTTGGGCATCACCATAGCAAATGCTGCATGAGCATTTTCTGCAACCGCCCCCCCTTCCACAAATCCACACTGCCCCCCCCAAAAAGGTCCCTTTGTTTCTTTGGGAAGGACAGGGTTTCCTTCTCCCCCAGATCCTAGGATGGAGCCACATTTCCAAACCCAGCCCCCCCCCCCCCCCACTTCCCCTCTGGAAGATTTAAACCAGACTCACCTGTACAGTTAATCATGACTCGCAGGCAAGGAAGGGAAAGAAACCGTTCACCACCTGGAAGGACAGGGAGAGACCCCAGGAGTCCGGGCTTCCAGGCCCCCTCGCTCTAACCACTAGCCCCCAATCCCCTCCCAGAGCTGGGGCGAGAATCCAGGCATCCGTGCTCCCAGCCCTCCCCTGCTCTAACCACTAGCCCCTGCTCCCCTTCCAGAGTCGAGGAGAGAACCCCCCCAAGCATCCTGGCTCCCAGACCCCACTCCCGTTCTAACCACTAGGCCCTCTGCCCACCCCCCATCTCGTGGGAAACTCAGACCCCTCTCGGCCCTGCCCTGTGGGTCTCACAGGGCCCAAGGGAATCAGGCCAGTGGCACGCCCAGGGGCGGCCAGCCGGGGGGGGGCTAGCGAGGGAGCCCCACAGCTGAGTGTGGGGCTGGAGAAAGTGTCTGCGGGTAGCCCGGGGAGGGGGGAGAAAAACCAGTCATATCACACCCCCCCCTTGGTCTACCTCCCCCTCCAACCCCTAACTTCCCCAGCCCTCCCTCCCCACCCATACGCTGTCCCCTGCAGCCCCGTCCTGGCCCCTCGGAGGCAGGGGACCCTCACCTGCCTATGCTACGCCCGCAGCCCCCGGCTCGCCCGCCCGTCCGTCTGTCCCCTGCGGGCTGCGGGCGCCGGAGACACGTTTCTGCTCCTCGCGCCTGGGCCCCGGAAACCCCAGAATGTCACAAAACCAGAAGCGAGAGAGGCGGCTGTATCCGCTGGGGGCGGGGGGGGGGGGCGAGCCCGGACGCCTGGGTTCTCACCCCCGGCTCTGGGAGGGGCAGTGAGGGCCAGTGGTTAGAGCGGGAGGGGGGCCTGGGAGCCGGGACACCTGGATGCTCACCCCCAGCTCTGGGAGGGGCAGTGAGGGCTAGTGGTTAGAGCGGGGGGGAGGGGCCTGGACTCCTGAGTTCTCATTCCCCTGCTCACTCAGGGAGGAAACACACACACACACACACACACACACACAGCTGTTGCAAGTGTAGGTCAGGCTGGGGTGAGCTGGAGCCCAGAGTCAGCTGACCAGGGCCTCTCGCTCAGCAGGAGTGAGAAACATTTGCTGACCCTCCCACCCGCCGCCTGCCTTCCAGCGCCTGCTCTAACCACTAGCCCCCACTCCCCTCCCAGAGCTAAGGGAGAACCCAGGAGTCCTGGCTCCCAGCCCCCCCCCCCGCACTAACCACTAGCCCCCACTCCCCTCCCAGAGCCAAGGGAGACCCAGGAGTCCTGGCTCCCAGCCCCCCTGCTCTAACCACTAGCCCCCGCTCCCCTCCCAGAGACAAGGGAGAACCCAGTGTGTGGCTGGTGGTTACAGGGAAGGGGGAGGGGGAGGGGCTGGGAGCCAGGACACCTGGGCCCCCCCCCTCCCCGCCCCTGGGGACACTGGGTGGAGGGGAAATGGGTGGGGCGCCCCAGGGGAGGGCCTGGGCCGAGGCCCGATTTCCGCTGCTCAAGCTCTGAAATCTGCCCTGGGCCCTGTACCCTCCCTGGGGCCTAGCCAGCCCTGGGGGGGGGGGCAGGAAATGGGGGACCAGGGCTGGCCCCCTGCAGGGAGCTCGGGGCTGGGCAAAGAGCTGGGGCACCCGTGTTCTCTCATGGCAGTGGGGGAGGAGCAGGGCCTAGTGGTTAGAGCAGGGCGGGGAGGGGAGGAGCAGAGCTCCCTGAGAATCAGCTGATTGCAAAACAGACCCCCCCCCCCCCGACCACCCCCCCCACCGACCACCCCCCCCACACACACGCATCTTCCTTCTGCAAAATGGCCCGGCAGCTTCCTGGCCACAGACGCCTCCCTCCTGGGCCCCGCCAGCCCTCCGCCCGGACGGGGAAGTGCAGCAGGACCCAGGCGTCCTGGCGCCCCTGCCTGCTCTAACCACTAGGCCTCACTCCCCTCCCAGAGCTGGAGAGAACCCAGGAGTCCTGGCCCCCAGCCCCCCTGCTCTAACCACTAGGCCTCCCTCCCTTCCCAGAGCTGGAGAGAACCCAGGACTCCTGGCCCCCAGCCCCGCTGCTCTAACCACTAGGCCTCACTCCCCTCCCAGAGCTGGAGAGAACCCAGGAGTCCTGGCCCCCAGCCCCCCTGCTCTAACCACTAGGCCTCACTCCCCTCCCAGAGCTGGAGAGAACCCAGGAGTCCTGGCCCCCAGCCCCCCTGCTCTAACCACTAGGCCTCACTCCCCTCCCAGAGCTGGAGAGAACCCAGGAGTCCTGGCCCCCAGCCCCGCTGCTCTAACCACTAGGCCTCACTCCCCTCCCAGAGCTGGAGAGAACCCAGGAGTCCTGGCCCCCAGCCCCGCTGCTCTAACCACTAGGCCTCACTCCCCTCCCAGAGCTGGAGAGAACCCAGGAGTCCTGGCCCCCAGCCCCCCTGCTCTAACCACTAGGCCTCACTCCCCTCCCAGAGCTGGAGAGAACCCAGGAGTCCTGGCCCCCAGCCCCCCTGCTCTAACCACTAGGCCTCCCTCCCTTCCCAGAGCTGGAGAGAACCCAGGACTCCTGGCCCCCAGGCCCCCGCTCTAACCAGTAACCCCCACTCCCCTCCCAGATCTGGAGAGAACCCAGGACTCTTGGCACCCAGCCCCCCCTGCTCTAACCACTAGCCCGCACTCCCCTCCCAGAGCTTGGGTCAACCCAGGCGCCCTGGCTCCCAGCCCCACTCTGACATTTTTGGATTTTAATGGGACCAGGCAGCTCCTGGGCCCCCAAATTCTGTGCCCAGGGGGCCGCGTGGGGGGCCCAGCAAGTGCACCGGGCTTTGCTGTGTCTCTCTCGGCTGCCCCCGGGCTGGTCTGGCGCGTGCGAAGGCAGGGTCCCGGCGGCAGCCTCGGGTGTGAAACACTCGTGCAGAGGAGGCCTCACCCGCCCGTGCACGGACTGTGGCCCCCGCCCGCCACCAAGAAACGCCCCAGGGGCTCGGCAGCCAGTCCCCGGGCCCCTGGCTCCAAAGCACGGCGGGCGGGCGGGTGGTGCAGGTGGGAGCCCAGCCAGGGCCCCGGGGGCACGGTGCATGCGGTGACGCTCCGGCCCTGCACTCCTGGGGCCGCGTGGCCGGGGACGCAGGCCGGGGCGGGTCGGCAGGCCCAGCCGGACGCGGGACGCACCCCGGAGACCTGCACGCCGGCCGCTCCCTCCCTCTCGGCTCAGAGCCGGCAGGGACGCGGGGTCGGGGTGCAGTGGGATGCAGGGAACAATCTAACTCCGGGCGCCCGCCCGCCCGCCCGCCCGCCCGCCTGCCTGCCCGCCTGCCCGCCCGCCCGCCTGCCTGCCCGCCTGCCTGCCTGCCTGCCCGCCCGCCCGCCTGCCTGCCCGCCTGCCCGCCCGCCCGCCTGCCTGCCCGCCTGCCTGCCCGCCTGCCTGCCTGCCTGCCTGCCTGCCTGCCTTATTCCATACATTTCTTTTTCTTTTTCTTTTTCTTTCTTATTCTGTACATTTCTTTTTCTTCTCTTCCTTCCTTCCTTCTTTTCTTTCTTAGTCCATAAATTAATTTCTTTCTTTCTTTCTTTCTTTCTTTCTTTCTTTCTTTCTTTCTTTCTTTCTTTCTTTCTTATTCTGTATGGTTCTTTCTTTCTTTTTAATAAATCTTTAGATGCTAAAGGACGCGACCACTTTTGGATAAGATCTGAGCTATACATTGACCTGGGATTGTGGCTGATTCTTTGGGACTGGGTGGACCTGTTTGGAATTGGTGAGATGGGTTATAACCCCTCCCCTGTGTGAGGTGGGTCTGGGGGGGCACAGGGAGCACTGGGGTGTGTGAGGGGAGGTGGGGGATGGGTTATAACCTCTCCCCTGTGTGAGGGGGCTGGGGGGGGACACAGGGAGCACTGGGGTGTGTGAGGGGAGGTGGGGGATGGGTTATAACCTCTCCCCTGTGTAAGAGGGGGTTGGGGGGCACAGGGAGCTCTGGGGTGTCTGAGGGGAGTCCCTGGTGAGGTTTCTTGTTGGGGGGGCAGCTGACGTGCTCGGTGTGGCTGGTTGGGGCCTCACTGACGTAGTGTGGGGGGGTGTCTCCTCTGGTGGCCGGGGCCCACCCCGTGGGCAGTCCCTGGTGGCTGCGTGGGCAGTGGGTGACCCCTACTGGCCTGTGTCTG
This sequence comes from Pelodiscus sinensis, assembly GCF_049634645.1. Lineage (NCBI taxonomy): Eukaryota > Metazoa > Chordata > Testudines > Trionychidae > Pelodiscus > Pelodiscus sinensis. The sequence goes on from NW_027466017.1 coordinate 425,671, forward strand.
TAGCACGGCCCAGCGGGGGGGGGGGCTCTGAGAACCGACTCGGGGGCCACGGCCCAGCCACTCCCCACCCGGCCTGGGAAGGGGTCTGAAGAGCGGACGGGGAGGGGGTCGGCCTGGGGGCAGGGAGGGAGCAGTGGCGGGGGGGCAGTCTGGGGGCAGGGAGGGAGCGGTGGCGGAGGGGGGGTCGGCCTGGGGGCAGGGAGGGAGCGGTGGCAGGGGGGGGCAGTCTGGGGGCAGGGAGGGAGCGGTGGCAGAGGGGGGGTCGGTCTGGGGGCAGGGAGGGAGCGGTGGTGGAGGGGGGGTCGGTCTGGGGGCAGGGAGGGAGCGGTGGCAGGGGGGGCAGTCTGGGGGCAGGGAGGGAGCGGTGGCAGAGGGGGGGTCGGTCTGGGGGCAGGGAGGGAGCGGTGGCGGAGGGGGGGTCGGTCTGGGGGCAGGGAGGGAGCGGTGGCGGAGGGGGGGTCGGCCTGGGGGCAGGGAGGGAGCGGTGGCGGAGAGAGGGGGGGCAGTCTAGGGCCAGGGAGGGAGCAGTGGCGGGGGGGGCAGTCTGGGGGCAGGGAGGGAGCGGTGGCAGAGAGAGGGGGGCAGTCTGGGGGCAGGGAGGGAGCGGTGGCAGAGGGGGGGGCAGTCTGGGGGCAGGGAGGGAGCAGTGGCGGGGGGGGCAGTCTGGGGGCAGGGAGGGAGCGGTGGCAGAGAGAGGGGGGCAGTCTGGGGGCAGGGAGGGAGCGGTGGCAGAGAGAGGGAGGCAGTCTGGGGGCAGGGAGGGAGCGGTGGCAGAGAGGGGGGCAGTCTGGGGGCAGGGAGGGAGCGGTGGCAGAGGGGGGGTCGGTCTGGGGGCAGGGAGGGAGCAGTGGCGGGGGGGGCAGTCTGGGCAGGGCAAACATGAAGAGAAGAGACTGAGCCGAGTGTGGGGGGTTCGGGGTCCCCCTGCCCCGAGGTCTCTGAGGCCGCCGGCCCCTGATGCTTGTGTCCGCATGGAGCCCGGGCCGGGCTGTATCCAGGGGAAGGAATAAACCCTCCTCGTCGACCGGCTGGCTGGGGACGGGGGTGCAGGGCTCCCCGCCGTGTCGACGCACTCCCAGAGAAGGACCCCGCGACTTGGGCTGGGTGTAGCCCCCTGTGAGCGCCCGGCGCTGCCCCAGACAGAGAGAGAACCCAGGAGCCTGGCTCCCAGCCCCCCCCTCTAACCACTAGCCCCTACTCCCCTCCCAGAGCCAGGAGAGACCCCAGGAGTCCTGGCTCCCAGACACCCCCACCTGCTCTAACCACTAGTCCCCGCTCCCCACCCAGAGCCGGGAGAGACCCCAGGAGTCCTGGCTCCCAGACACCCCCACCTGCTCTAACCACTAGTCCCCGCTCCCCACCCAGAGCCGGGAGAGAAGCCAGGAGTCCTGGCTCCCAGACACCCCCACCTGCTCTAACCACTAGTCCCCGCTCCCCACGCAGAGCCGGGAGAGAAGCCAGGAGCCCTGGCACCCAGCCCCCTCCTACCCCACACCCTTGTGTGTGTTTGTGGGTCCCCGTCATCCATTCTAGCCCTCCCCACCACCTGTGTGATCCTTGGGCAGCTGTGCCAGGCATTACTGTAGGACCTACACTATGTCATGGAAGGGATGGGGAGGGGGCACGGAGCGGTGCCGAGGGAAGAGAGTTCCGTTTCCAGCAGAATCGGAGTTTATTCTGCCAGTGGTTAGTGCGGCTGGGCCGAGAGCCAGGACTCCTGAGGTCGGCTCCGGGAGGGGAGGAGGGGCTAGTGGTTAGAGCAGGAGACGTGCCCGCGTCCTTGTTCCGTCCTCACATCGCCGGCTGGGGCTTGCGCTGAATCTGTCGGGTGCGTCGCTGCCTCCTCCGGGACCCTGGGGTGGGAAAGGGGCGAGAGAGAGAGAGAGAGACGAGCAGGGCTCACCATGGCTTCTCCCACACCGGGCCCCCAGGGAAACATCTGAAATCTACTCCCCCTCCTGCCCCGCAGCACCAGTCCTGGGGGGGCGAGAGGGACAGTCCCGGGGAGCCAGGGGAGAGTCAAAGCCCACCCAGCCTATCAGCAGAGTGCACCCAACAGCGTTTGTGTGTGTACAGGTGGTGCACATGCACACCGACCTCGGTGCGCAGAACAACATTTATTCCGCACAAGGAGGGAACTATTAACAGGAGCATGGGTTGAGGGGCAGAGATGGGGGGCAGGGCTGCGGGGCGGGAGTGAGGGGCAACGGCAGGGCTGGGGGGCAGGGCTGGCGTGGGGCACCGGCCGGGGGTTTCTCGCTCACCTTGGCACACGTAGAAGAGGCTGGTGCCGGCGGCGGTGAGGGCGAGGCCGAAGGTGCAGATCAGCCCGCGCAGGAAAAGCCACAAGAGGACAAACCCGTCAGGCCGCCCGTCCGCGGGTGCTGGAGGGGACTCTGGGAAATTTGTACCATGTGGCTGGAGAGAGAACTCAGGCATCCTGGCTCCCAGCGCCCCCTTCTCTAACCACTAGTCCCCACTCCCCTCCCAGAGCCAGGAGAAAAACCAGGAGTCCTGGCTCCCAGCACCCCTCCCTGCTCTCACCACTAATCCCCGCTCCCCTCCCAGAGCCAGGAGAAAAACCAGGAGTCCTGGCTTCCAGCCAGCCTGCTCTAACCACTAGTCCCCACTACCCTCCCAGAGCCAGGGAGAACCCAGGAGTCCTGGCTCCCAGCCCTCCTGCTCTAACCACTAGCCCCCGCTCTCCTCCCAGAGCGGGGGAGAACCCAGGAGTCCTGGCTCCCAGCACCCCTCCCTGCTCTCACCACTAGCCCCCACTCCCCTCCCAGAGCCACGGAGAGAACCCAGGCGTCCTGCTCCCAGCCCCTCCCTGCTCTAACCTCTAGCCCCTACTCCCTTCACAGACCCCGCAGGGAACCCAGGCCTCCTGGGCTGCCCCGGACTCACCCGCTTTCACCACCAGGAGCCGGGTCCCGTTCCCCTCCCCCTCTCCCACCGTGGGGATCTTCACCCGGCACCGGTAGGTCCCGGCGTCGTAGGGCCTGAGGTCGCGGAGCCGCACGTCCGCTCGCCGGTCCTGCAGGAAGCTGCGGCTGGGGGTGCCGTTCACCCGGCCCCGGAACTGCAGGGTGGCGTCGCTCACCTCCAGCCGGGCGCCCGCCTCCTCCTTCACCCAGCGGTAGCTGCCCAGCGCCGCCGGCCGGCTGCTGTTGTACCAGCAGGGCAGGGTGACGGAGCCGCCCTCGGGGGCCCGCACGGAGCCGGGCTGGGAGACCCGGACCTCCTGCGCCCAGCAGCCTGGCGGAGAGACGGCACAGCCGGGAGTCAGCCGCGGGCAGGCCGGGCCTGGCCCAAGGGGACCCGCTCTCCTGCCTGGGCGCCGGCTGAGCCGTGGGGCCGAGGGCAGGCACAGAACAGGGGGCTGATCCGGGGCCCGGCCCAGCCTCTGCCGCCCCCAAGGCGGCCTCACACCGGAGTCGCCACCCGCGCCGGAAACGGAGACTCCCCCGCTGCGGGGAACAGGCACAATTCGTAGTGCGCGGTCGTCGGCAGCCTGCCCTCCCCCCGGCATCCACTGGTCCGTCTGTCCCCCAAACTGGCTCCATCGTCCCTCCGTCCATCCCCAGACAGCACCTCGATCTATCTATCGCCCCACCACTCCTCTATCTATCCCCACACACCCCCTCTATCTATCTATCCCCACACACCCCCTCTATCTATCTATCCCCACACACCCTCTATCTATCTATCCCCACACACCCTCTATCTATCTATCCTCACACACCCCCTCTATCTATCTATCTATCTATCTATCTATCTATCTATCTATCTATCTATCTATCCCCACACACCCCCTCTATCTATCTATCCTCACACCCCTATAGATCTATCTATCTATCTATCTATCGCCCCACACCCCATCTATCTATCTATCTATCTATCTATCTATCTATCTATCCCCACACACCCCCTCTATCTATCTATCCTCACACACCTATCGATCTATCTATCTATCTATCCCCACCCACCTCCTCTATCTATCTATCTATCTATCTATCTATCTATCTATCCCCACCCACCTCCTCTATCTATCTATCTATCTATCTATCTATCTATCTATCCCCACCCACCTCCTCTATCTATCTATCTATCTATCTATCTATCCCCACCCACCTCCTCTATCTATCTATCTATCTATCTATCTATCTATCCCCACACACCCCCTCTATCTATCTATCTATCTATCTATCTATCTATCTATCTATCCCCACACACCCCCTCTATCTATCTATCTATCTATCTATCTATCTATCTATCTATCTATCTATCCCCACACACCCCCTCTATCTATCTATCTATCTATCTATCTATCTATCTATCTATCTATCTATCTATCTATCTATCTATCCCCACACACCCCCTCTATCTATCTATCTATCTATCTATCTATCTATCTATCTATCTATCTATCTATCCCCACACCACTCCTCTATCTATCTATCTATCTATCTATCTATCTATCTATCCCCACCCACCTCCTCTATCTATCTATCTATCTATCTATCTATCTATCTATCTATCCCCACACACCCCCTCTATCTATCTATCTATCTATCTATCTATCTATCTATCTATCTATCCCCACACACCCCCTCTATCTATCTATCTATCTATCTATCTATCTATCTATCTATCTATCTATCTATCCCCACACACCCCCTCTATCTATCTATCTATCTATCTATCTATCTATCTATCTATCTATCTATCTATCTATCTATCTATCTATCTATCTATCCCCACACACCCCCTCTATCTATCTATCTATCTATCTATCTATCTATCTATCTATCTATCCCCACACCACTCCTCTATCTATCTATCTATCTATCTATCTATCTATCTATCTATCTATCTATCTATCCCCACACACCCCCTCTATCTATCTATCTATCTATCTATCTATCCCCACACACCCCCTCTATCTATCTATCTATCTATCTATCTATCTATCTATCTATCTATCTATCTATCTATCTATCCCCACACACCCCCTCTATCTATCTATCTATCTATCTATCTATCTATCTATCTATCTATCTATCTATCCCCACACACCCCCTCTATCTATCTATCTATCTATCTATCTATCTATCTATCTATCTATCTATCTATCTATCTATCCCCACACACCCCCTCTATCTATCTATCTATCTATCTATCTATCTATCTATCTATCTATCTATCTATCTATCCTCACACATCCCATCTATCTATCTATCTATCTATCTATCTATCTATCTATCTATCTATCTATCTATCTATCTATCTATCTATCTATCTATCTATCTATCTATCTAGCTATCCCCACACACTCTCTCTCTCTGTCTCTCCCCACCTCCCTCTCTATCTATCTATCAGACCCTGTTCCCTTCTGTAGCTCCAGCTTCTCCTTCTGGGGTTCGGGCCTCCCCTCCTGGTTGTGTCGTGGCCTGTGCACGTGGCCGCAGGCAGCAAACGTCCCCCGGGCATGAAGAGATCGCTGGGCCTACTGTCACGCCCGGAACCGGCCTCCTTTTAGTATCTGCCCCTATTTCCAAGGACCATGGGTGGAGGAGACCCGGCTGCCCTGGAAATCCGTGGCGGGCATTTGCTCCGGCTCAGAGTTACATGGGGGGCGTGCGGGGGGAGGTTGTGTAGCGCCTGGGTTTGAAAGGGCTGCCCTCCCAGAGGAGGTGTTTTAGATGCTGCTTGTATTGATTAGACCTGGGGGCGCTGGCTGTTGGAAGCACAGGAGACCGGGAACAGGCCGGAAGAAGGGCAGCGTGTATCTTACACTTTTCCCCTCGCAGATGATAACTAGGAAGCTACACTCACTGCATTAAAGAACTTGAATAGAGATGTAGGCGTGTTAGCAGGGCCGACTTATCCATTAGGCACAGCAGGCACAGTGCCTAGGGCCCACCATACTTTTAGGGGCCCACGAAAATGTTTGATTTCTTTTAAAATCAGAAGAAGAAAAATGAACTTTTAGGGGCGAAGAAAATGTTTTCATTGTTTTCTCACATCAGAAAAAAATGAAACTTTTAGGGCCCACGAAAATCGATTACATTTTGCCTAAAACAGAAACAAAGAAAATGTTGAAGTATTTAAAGTTATATCAAAAATCATTGTTAATATTTTTTTTTAATGGAGGAAGGGGCCCACGAAAGTCATAATGCGGCCCCGCGTGGTAGTCTGGTGTAGCTGAAACGAAAGACAGAACTATGCAGCACTTTAAAGACTAACAAGATGGTTTATTAGAGGATGAGCTTTCGGGGGTCAGACCCACTTCCTCAGATCAAATAGTGGAAGAAAATTGGCATGACCATATATACCAAAGGGATACAATCAAAAAAAAGTGAACACATAAAAAGGACAAATCAAATTTCAGAACAGAGGGGGGACGAGGGGGGGGAGGTTAATATCTGTGAGCTAATGATATTGGAGGTGATAATTGGGGAAGCTGTCTTTGTAATGGGTACGATAATTAGCATCTCTGTTGAGACCCAGGTGAAAAGTGCCACATTTAAGCCTGCATGACAGTTCAGAGGTTTCCCTTTCAAGTCTGGTGTGAAAATGTCTTTGAAACAGGCTGCAGTCGTGGCTACAGCGTGAGCAGAAACCCGGGGAGACTATAATGCAGTCTACTGCTTCTCTGAGGAGTTTGATGATAACTTGGGACTTTGGGAATAGGGCAGATGAGCTGATTAGAGACCAGCTCATGGAGAAAACAGCGATGCTTCATGTCAGACAGGTTCCCAACCTTTTTCGGTCCCCGTACCTCCTCGGCTTTTAGTAAACCTTCCCGTACCCCCTATTCAATAGGAAAGGAAATAAATTCTAGACTAAAATCCACAACTTTTTCCACTCACACGACTACTTTTGGAATATTGCAGTTAGGATTATCTAGTTATTTACCAAGTATTCCCCGTGCCCCCTTGACAAGCTTCTCGTACCCCTGGGGGTATGCGTACCCCAGGTTGGGAACCCCTGATGTAAGAGAACACTGGCTTCTAGAACCACAACTGACACTGGAAAAAGCAATAAGCATTGCTACCCAGACCGAGTCAGCTAGCAGAAGCCAAAATAATGAGCATGGATACAGGAGGCCCAGTCCAGGCTGTGACTCCTTTGCAGAAAAGTCCACTCTCACTGCAGACAAACAATCACAAGGAGAAAACTAATAAAAACACCACATTTGCCAGCTTAGAAAAGAGGAGACTAAGCAGGGCTAGGAGAGAGGTCTAGAAAATCAAGTGGAGAAAGTGAAAAACAAATCAATTGAAGTTTTTCTTCACATAGCGCACAGCCAACCTGTGGAACTCCTCGCTAGGGGATGTTGTGAGCACGAGGATTTTAACAGGGTTCAAAAAAGAGCTCGATACAGTCATTGAATTATTTTTTAAGGAAACCAAAATAGTTGCACAACAGTTATTATTGAATTAAATTGCGATAGTGCTCAGGAATTAACTAGCACATCGCCACAAATCTGTGCCCTTGGATCGGAACGACATTAGCGCCGTTTGGTTGCATTTGGTTTTAAATCCATTGCATTCAGTGGCAGGGAAGGCCCAGATACGTTCCCGCAATGCCTTCGGATTCCTGTATCGAATTGCAGTTTTTGTGTGGAGACGAAGGTTAGACGACATCGTGGTTAAACTGGGATGATATTTTGCCAGAAATTGTCATCGCGTTCTTGTGATTTTATTTAAATTGCAAAGACCCGTTTCGGATTCTGGTTCACGCCCTTGCAAGAATTCTGCCATGAATCTTAAATTCATTGTCATAATTGGCTATTATGAACAATTGCATTCATTTACTAAGACTGCATTCATTCTGTTTAATTAACTATCCCAAAATAACTAGAAACTCTGAAACAAATTATAGCAAATCGCGAGCTTGACTCTTAAAGTGATTGAAATACTCAATGGGACGAATGCTTACATTGCTTTCAATATTTGAACGGGACTATTACAAGCCGGGATGCTATTTTAAAGGCACGGCAAAAAATTTGGTGGCCTTGATTTGAAACACTTGGCACCAATTTTCACGGAACGACCGATACAACGTTTTTCCCACAGAGATTAAATGGTAAAGAAAAAGCAATTTGTGTGCGAGTGTTTCTCGGATGCTGAATTTGTTTGCTGGGATTAGATTTGACTCCACAAAAGTTGGCCGTGATTAATATTGAAATATGGGAAACAATTATCCGTCATTCATGTAATCGATTTCTGTCTCTTTCTCGGGCACGAGAATAATTTGCAAAAGGTGCCCAAATCCATCACTTGGATTCGCTCAAAGACATTGCAATAAGTTAGAGTCGATTTATAGATACAGCTGTAATCTCTTGGTCTGCTATAGATGTTGAAGAGTTTGTTTGTGCAAAATAAAGTCATACAAGATACTTCGTGATGACCTGCAGAGACCAATTTTTGCATAAGAAATCTTGCTACTGAAATTAGCAGAATGTGCTTTTTTTTACACCAGATTATGCTGGTGAAAAGCTGAAATCATTCTCTTGGGTCTTCATCAGAAACAAAGTCCTGTCTATTATGATAAAAACATTTTGCTCACAAAACTAAAATCGAGTTGCCGATTCAGCGGGTCTTTCAGGGCAAAGAAAATTGTGACTGCTCCAAATCACAAAAGGATTCCTGTTATGGAAAGCGTCCTGGAAGATTTATGAGGTTCTGATTTACATTGGCTAGCTATGGGAATTATTCAATAAAACGAATCACGTTTGACGTTGAAACCCAACACTTTTACAACTGTTCTTTTGGCCAGCACAAGAATCAAAACTTCAATTGCAACAATTTCATTGCTTGAACTTTCTTAGAAGTGTAATGAATGCAAAATAATTGTGCCCCTGCTACGAAGAAACATGGGCAAATTTCAAGTAGTGCTCTGTTTTGTTAAATCAATGCGAAAAGATTTGAAAACTAGAAGATTCTGTTGTCGGAAACTCAATTGACTGACGCCCTTTTGTGTTGAAACACAGCGAACATTGTGGGATGAAGAAAAAAAAGCAATACCCTTGATGGAATTCCCATTTTTCAAAAACGTACTAAAAAAAATTTAAATGGGCAAATTTTAAATAATCCCTTTTGTTAAAACAGCCAAAGTAAAAAATTAACTTCCTAAAAATAACACTGTGTTTTTGAAAAATACATTCCACAAAGCATGGACAATTTCCTTTTATTTTCAAAAAATAAATTCATTACGCAACTCATGTAAATCAGATACTATTTAAATATGGAAAAAATATCCCAGATTAGCTGCTAAACTTCATCAGTTTGCTCAGATTCATGTGAATTGACTTCTCTCATTTTCTAGGGATGAGAATAATTTGCACACAGTGCCCAAATCCGTCGCTTGGATTCACGCCACGATTCTGCACTAAGTGAGGGTCTACGTAAAAGATACGGCCGTAATTTTCTCGTAATAAATGCCTTGTCACAAGGCCCGGTCAAAATTAAACTTCCTTAGTTCTGTTGCACGAACTTGGAAATTATTTTGCGGCTTAATACGTAACGTGCCACCGTCTCGGCCGGGAAAATGGAATAACTCACTGGGCATGATTGTGAAATTATCTCTCGTTATTTCCTGGTCTTACCCATGCAAATCCAGCGGTTCCAAAAGGCGATCAGTGAATTGGGCGGGCGGGATTTCAAGCCCAGCGCAAGGAAGCCTTTCCAAGCTGTTTTCAGCCCGCCCGCTGCCTGTGACGGAAGGGAGTTCTGCCACGTTCAGCCATTCGCACGAAAAGCAGAAGCGTGGCTGGGGAATTGCACAACGCAGATTGAGGGGCCCTTTGGTGCGGAAGACGATTGGCCCTGGCACGGAATAAATTTTGTTCCGTGCACCCCGGCGTGTGCACCACCCCGGAGAAATGCCAGCCGAGCTCGGGGCGCTCTGCTAAGCTGCCGGGCGCCGCCGGACTCTTTCCAGCTTACAAGGCACCGACCGGAGACGTGGGGGACTGCCGTGAGTCTCCTGTGCCCCCTTTCCCCGGCCTGGCGGGATCCAGCCACGCGAGGGTCACGCTCCGGTTCGTGCCGCGGTCCACCAGCCACCAGGCACCCTTGCCTATTAAACGCCTCCTGGGTGCGGCTGGGTCCCCTCCTTCGGGGCACTCGGAGCGGGTGCGCACTGAGGGGGAGGGCTGGGGGGCAATGGATAGAGAGGGCCAGATGGTGCCCATCCACCCATCTCCCGGGCCCACAGGCTGCTCTCGCTTTCTGCGCCCGCGGGTGCCCGCCCGGCTGTGCCCGGGGTACCCGGCAGCCCAGCTCCATCCACGCTCCCCAGGCTGGGGTGTCGCCCCCCCCCCGCCTCCCTGCCCAGCTCCCCATGCCCCCCCCCGGCCGCCCTTCACCTGCGAGCAGGGCCAGCGTCCACAGCGCGGCACCGGGGGCCATGGCTGCCCGGGTGCGAGGGCAGAGGAGTGAGGGCCCAGGACTGGTGCGAGTTGTGCCGGGGGGGGGGAGCAGAGAGAGAACAGGGGGGCCAGGAAATGAGCGGGGGCGAGATTCAGGCCTCCCCGCAGCACGCGTGTCTCGGCAGGCAGGGCGCTTCCTGCCCCACTGCCACGGGGGGAGGGGCCCAGACGCCTGGGTTCTTGCCCCAGTTCGGGAAGGAGAGTGGGGGCTAGTGGTTAGAGCGGGGGGGGGGGGCTGGGAGCCAGGAAGCCTGGGTTCTCTCCCCGGTTCGGGGAGGAAAGTGGGGCCTAGTGGTCAGAGCCAGGCCTTCTGGGTTCTCTCCCAAGGCCTGGGAGGGCAGTGGGGACTAGTGGTCAGAGCCAGGCCTTCTGGGTTCTCTCCCAAGGCCTGGGAGGGCAGTGGGGACTAGTGGTTAGAGCCAGACCTCCTGGGTTCTCTCCCAAGGCCTGGGAGGGCAGTGGGGACGAGTGGTTAGAGCCAGACCTCCTGGGTTCTCTCCCAAGGTCTGGGAGAGCAGTGGGGGCTAGTGGTTAGAGCCAGACCTCCTGGGTTCTCTCCCAAGGCCTGGGAGGGCAGTGGGGACGAGTGGTTAGAGCCAGACCTCCTGGGTTCTCTCCCAAGGCCTGGGAGGGCACTGGGGACGAGTGGTTAGAGCCAGACCTCCTGGGTTCTCTCCCAAGGTCTGGGAGAGCAGTGGGGGCTAGTGGTTAGAGCCAGACCTCCTGGGTTCTCTCCCAAGGCCTGGGAGGGCACTGGGGACGAGTGGTTAGAGCCAGACCTCCTGGGTTCTCTCCCAAGGCCTGGGAGGACAGTGGGGGCTAGTGGTTAGAGCCAGACCTCCTGGGTTCTCTCCCAAGGCCTGGGAGGGCAGTGGGGGCTAGTGGTTAGAGCCAGACCTCCTGGGTTCTCTCCCAAGGCCTGGGAGGGCAGTGGGGACTAGTGGTTAGAGCCAGACCCCCTCCGGGTTCTCTCCGGGCTCTGAGAGGGGCATGGGGCTGGGCGTACACATTGGACTCCATTCATTTAGTGGAACAGCATCTTCCCTTTAGTGGGTGCCCGTCCTCTCCCGCCCCCCCCCCCAGACACACAGCTCGCGTCTCAGCCTGCCCCAAGGCCCCCACTTCCCCCCTGGGATGAACTGGGCCCGAAGAAACCCGCCTGCCTCGGTTCAAACCTCGCCCGGGCGGCGAATCCCCCTCGGGGAAGACAAACAGACACCTTGCCAGGAGCCGGGGGGACGTTCCCTCTAATTGGGCCCACCCTGTGCGGAATAAAAAGTGTGCTGTGCACCAAGGTGCGTGTGGATATGCACCACCCACACCCAACTGTGGGCGTTCTGCCCATCCGGGGGGCAGCCGCCGAGCACCCCACTCACAGGGGACGCCAACGCCGGGCCGGGGCAGCGTGGGGTCCCTGCTCGGTGCCTCCGCTGTCTGACCCGGTACCGGGGGGAGGGTCTGGCCCTGGGGCCGGGCTGCACACAGGGGCAGGGGGCCAGCCCCAGCTCGGCCCCCCCCCGCCCCAGACCGCACGCCCAGCCCCGCCGGCGGAGCAGCGCTGCAGGGCGGGTGCGTAAGAGGCCCCGTGGGTGGAAAAGTGGGTCAGCGGCTCTCGCATGCCCCTCGGGGAGGAAGCAGGCGCCGGCTGCTTCTGCAGCTGCCTGAGAAACCACCGCGGCAGCGGGGAACCCGCGGGCTCCACGGCACAGCCGGCCTCAGCCCCTCGGGGTCAGGAAGGGGGGAGGGAGGGGGGAGAGGCCGCTGCTGGCCACTGCGGGGGAGGCGAGGGTGAGGGGCCCTGGCAGGGCTGTGGGGCGGGAGTGAGGGGCACCGGCAGGGCTGGGGGGCAGGGGCTGTGGGGTGGGAGTGAGGGGCACCAGCAGGGCTGGGGGGCAGGGGCTGTGGGGTGGGAGTGAGGGGCACTGGCAGGGCTGGGGGGCAGGAGCTGTGGGGCGGGAGTGAGGGGCACTGGCAGGGCTGGGGGGCAGGAGCTGTGGGGCGGGAGTGAGGGGCACCGGGAGGGCTGGGAGGCAGGAGCTGTGGGGCGGGAGTGAGGGGCACCGGCAGGGCTGGGAGGCAGGGGCTGTGGGGTGGGACTGAGGGGCACCGGCAGGGCTGAGGGGCAGGGGCTGTGGGGCGGGAGTGAGGGGCACCGGGAGGGCTGGGGGGCAGGGGCTGTGGGGCGGGAGTGAGGGGCACTGGCAGGGCTGGGGGGCAGGGGCTGTGGGGCGGGAGTGAGGGGCACTGGCAGGGCTGTGGGGCAGGGGCTGTGGGGTGGGAGTGAGGGGCACTGGCAGGGCTGTGGGGCAGGGGCTGTGGGGAGGGAGTGAGGGGCACCGGGAGGGCTGGGGGGCAGGGGCTGTGGGGCGGGAGTGAGGGGCACTGGCAGGGCTGGGGGGCAGGGGCTGTGGGGCAGGAGTGAGGGGCACTGGCAGGGCTGGGGGGCAGGGGCTGTGGGGCGGGAGTGAGGGGCACTGGCAGGGCTGGGGGGCAGGGGCTGTGGGGCGGGAGTGAGGGGAGCCCAGGTGGTTGCTGGGGGGGGCACGGGGCTGGCACCCCAGGGCTCTGCCCCCCCCAGTGCAGGTGGGGTGCAAGGGGGAGCCATCAGTGTCAAGCTGCCCCCTTGTGGCCGACGGCGGAACTGCAGCCCCCAACCCCTGTGTGGGGCAGCAGCACCCCCTGGCGGCAGGATGTAGAAATGCCGCAGGGATGGGGGGTGCCCTATAGATGTGGGGGGTCCCTGCTGCCCCATGGGGGTGGCTGGGGGGGAGGTGGGGTCTCTGTCTGAGCCCCCCTAGCTCCGTCCGCTGCCCCTGACGGTGGCGTAGGTGACGAATTCGCCCCCGGGCGTCGGGCGCCGACCCGGCGTCACCCGCAGCTCCGCGTAGTTCAGCTCCGGGCCCGCGGCCTAGGGCGAGGCAGAGACAGACAGACAGACAGACCTGTCAGCCCCTCTGTCCGCCGCAGCAGCCCCCATCACCCCATCGCCCCCCCGCCTCGTCAGCCCCCCCCAGCTTCATCAGCCCCCCTGGCTTCATCAGCCCCCCCCCGGCCTCGTCAGTCCCCCCCAGCTTCATCAGCCCCCCTGGCTTCATCAGCCCCCCCCCGGCCTCGTCAGCCCCCCCCAGCTTCATCAGCCCCCCTGGCTTCATCAGCCCCCCCCCGGCCTCGTCAGTCCCCCCCTAGCTTCATCAGCCCTCCCCGGCCTCGTCAGCCCCCCCCCGGCCTCGTCAGTCCCCTCCAGCTTCATCAGCCCCTCCATGGCCTTGTCAGTCCCCCCCCCCCAGCTTCATCAGCCCCCCCCCGGCCTCGTCAGTCCCCCCCTAGCTTCATCAGCCCTCCCCGGCCTCGTCAGCCCCCCCCCGGCCTCGTCAGTCCCCTCCAGCTTCATCAGCCCCTCCATGGCCTTGTCAGTCCCCCCCCCCCAGCTTCATCAGCCCCCCCCCGGCCTCGTCAGTCCCCCCCAGCTTCCTCAGCCCCCCCCAGCTTCATCAGCCCCCCCCACGGCCTCATCAGTCCCCCCCCAGCTTCATCAGCCCCTCCATGGCCTTGTCAGTCCCCCCCCCCCAGCTTCATCAGCCCCCCCCACGGCCTCATCAGTCCCCCCCCAGCTTCATCAGCCCCCCCGGCCTCGTCAGTTCCCCCCCCAGCTTCATCAACCCCCCCCCACGGCCTCATCAGTCCCCCCCCATCTTCATCAGCCCCCCCCGGCCTCGTCAGTCCCCCCCAGCTTCATCAGCCCCCCACGGCCTCGTCAGTCCCCCTTTGGCCTTGTCAGCCCTCCCAGTGGCCTGACGCCCCCACCCAGAACCCCCCAAGCACAGTCGCCCCCCACATCCCAAGTCACACCCAGGCTAGGCCTCCCCCAAGCAATGGGGCACCCAGCCGGGAGGGGAGCCCCTGACTCACCAATCCCCCCCTGTGGCACTGGGGTGCCTGTCCCCTCCCAGACTCCCCCCATCCCTAGCTCTCCTGCACACGGACCCTGCGTCCCCCACCCCACCCCCAACCATCTCCCACCCCCTGGGATCCTGCACAGTGGAGGGGGGGCAGAAGAGCTGGGCCTGGAGTGGGGGGGAAACGGACCCACATCTGTGGGGCACCGTGGGGGTCTCACCTGCACCAGGGCTTCCGTCCGGGGTCGTGCGTCTCTCCTGTCTGGGGGGAGGGGCCACAATTAGGGCAATTAACCAGAGCTAGGAACCGCTCACGGCAGCCAACAGACAGACAATACCCGACCCCCCCCCCTCCCCGTTACTCCCCCGTTAGAGAAAGGTCATCCTCCAGGAATTAATCGGTTCGCGGCCGATCACCCGCTGCTCCCCGGTGGGTGGGGGGGGGAACTCACGAGAATCGGGAGCCAGTAACCAGGAGCCACAACTCAAGAATCAGTAGCCAATAGTAGGAAATAGAGATAAATATTCAGTAGCCAGCAAACAAGAATCGGTAGCCGATAGTCAGGAAATAGTGATAAATATTCAGTAGTCAGCAAACAAGACTCAGTAGCTGATAGTCAGGAAATAGTGATAAATATTCGATAGCCAGCAAACAAGAATCGGTAGCCGATAGTCAGGAAATAGTGATAAATATTTAGAAGTCAGCAAACAAGAATCAGTAGCTAACAACCGATAGCCAGGAGCCAATTACCAATCAGTGCTCTCAGTAGCTAGTAATGAATAGCTAATAATTAGTTGCCAATCACTGATAACAATGAGTCAATGACCAGTCATTATTAATCAATAGCCAATAATCAATGGGTCAGGCTCCCTGCTTAGGGGTCAGGGTGAGCATCGGGGTCTCTGGTTAGGGTCAAAGTCCCTGGTAAGGGGTCAAGATCCCCAGTTAGGGGTCAGGGCCCCTGGTTAGGAAGCCAGGGTGGAGTCTCCTGCTGGGAGAGTTGGAATCGAGGTAGGAGCCCTGGGGAGGGTCAGAGTTAAGGGTAAAATCTCTGTCTCGAGTTGCGGGCAGCCCCCTCCCCAGCTCTCACCTTTTCTCCGCTTGCGGCAGATCCAAAGCAGGACGGCAACTCCGAAAGCGACCCCCACAGCGGTGCCCAGCCACAAGCCGAGGGTGCCCAGTGCCGGGGAGTCCGGGGGGAGTGAGGGGGTGTCTGGCAGGCAGGAGAGGAGAGGAGAAAAGGGAGAGTGAGAGAAAGCGGCTGGATGATGAATAGATACCTGTTCGCACCCTTCCTTTCTCCCTTCCTTCCTGTGCTGCCCTGCGCTCCCCCCTTCTGCTCTAACCACTAGCCCCCACTCCCCTTGCAGAGCCAAGGGGAAAAACCAGGCGTCCTAGCTCCCAGCCTCCCTGCTCTAACCACTAGCCCCCGCTCCCCTCCCAGACCCCGCAGGGAACCCAGGCCTCCTGGGCTGCCCCGGACTCACCCGCTTTCACCACCAGGAGCCAGGTCCCGTTCCCCTCCCCCTCTCCCACCGTGGGGATCTTCACCCGGCACCGGTAGGTCCCGGCGTCGTAGGGCCTGAGGTCGCGGAGCCGCACGTCCGCTCGCCGGTCCTGCAGGAAGCTGCGGCTGGGGGTGCCGTTCACCCGGCCCCGGAACTGCAGGGTGGCGTCGCTCACCTCCAGCCGGGCGCCCGCCTCCTCCTTCACCCAGCGGTAGCTGCCCAGCGCCGCCGGCCGGCTGCTGTTGTACCGGCAGGGCAGGGTGACGGAGCCGCCCTCGGGGGCCCGCACAGAGCCGGGCTGGGAGACCCGGACCTCCTGCGCCCAGCAGCCTGAGGGATCCAAGGCCCGAGGGTCAGCAAGAGAGAGAGAGAGAGAGACAGACAGACCCCTCTCCCCATCCCAAGCCAGGAATCCCAGCTCCCAACCCTCCCCCGCTCTAACCACTAGACCCCACCACCCTCCCAGAAATGAGGAGAGAACCCAGGAGTCCTGGCTCCTAACCCTCCCCCGCTCTAACCACTAGACCCCACCACCCTCCCAGAAATGGGGAGAGAACCCAGGAGTCCTGGCTCCTAACCCTCCCCCGCTCTAACCACTAGACCCCACCACCCTCCCAGAAATGGGGAGAGAACCCAGGAGTCCTGGCTCCTAACCCTCCCCCGCTCTAACCACTAGACCCCACCACCCTCCCAGAAATGGAGAGATAACCCAGGCGTCCCGGCTCCTAACACTGCCCCGCTCTAACCACTAGCCCCCACTTCCTGCCCTGAGCCAGCCACAGGACTCTGGCTGAGTCCGTCACGCCCTTCACTGGGTCTTGTGGCCTGGCAACTCTTGGTTTCCAAGCCGGGTGTATGGTCCCCGGGTCTTCGCGGCTGGCCAACCCATGGTCCACCCACGGCTTGTCTCGGCCAGACACCCCACCGTGCCCTCCCGCCCGTCCTGCGTCGGAGCCTTGTTTTCCCCTCCGTCGACACGCCCCTGGGACACATGGCCCGAGCTCCGAGGCCGTCGGTCTCCGCTTCGACGCCGTCCCGTCGCTGTGCAGGCCAGACTCAGGAACGACATCGTAAGGTCACTTCGTGGCACCGTGTGTTCCGAGCCACGCCGGAGAAAATCCACGATGTGCATTAAAAGTGCCCGCATTTCCCTCCCGGGCGTGGGCCTGCTGATGTGCCTGACAATTCTGGCCAGTTTATCTTGATAGGCGGCGGTTTTTCTTCAACGCCTCGCTCTTGGGGTCAGGCGGAGAGGTGACATTTGTAGCTTTTGTTTACCAAACACTCACACTCCCACACACCCAGTTTCTAGCCCTTCGGGTGGTGGAGAAAACTCAGAAAATGCAACTGCGAGAGAGAAAAATACAGAAAATCTTCGCCGTGCACAGAAATGCTTTGGTTGAGATTTCGAGGGTTTGCAGCACTCACGACATGTTGGGTTCCTTCCCGAAAACCCTCTAATGTGAGCTGAGAATTTCATTTTCACAGAAAAGCTGTTTGTCGGGGGGAAACTTTTAGACAAGATTTCAGTCGCACCCAACACAAAGAAAGAAAGAAAGAAAGAAAGAAAGAAAGAAAGAAAGAAAGAAAGAAAGAAAGAAAGAAAGAAAGAAAGAAAGAAAGAAAGAAAGAAAGAAAGAAAGAAAGAAAGAAAGAAAGAAAGAAAGAAAGAAAGGAAACATGTACAGAAAAGGCCCTCCCATGAGGCATGAACATTGATCGATGCACATGAATTGGCCATTGTAAACATAAAACCATATTACTAGCTAAGCACTTTAAATGCATTTTTGCTTACTCATAATCTTTGATGTGAGAGCCCAGTTTGTCCTGTGAACGTTCAGGAGCAGCATTGCTAACCTTGGCCATCCTTTAGTTGCCCCCAAAAAATCAGGAGATTTGCCTAAAAATCACAGTTTTAAAAAGACTCGCTATTTGGCTTTCTGCCGTTTGAGCCGTTTGAATGTTTCTCCGCAGCCCAAGATGCTAGAAGGCTAGCGAGTTGTTTAAAAGAAACGCTGGCCTTTCCCCACAAGGAATCGCCTTCATGTTCCAGCACCAAATACTGCCAGGCTCAAATCTTGGGCCGACAGTTTGAGACGGTAGCAACGTCGAGGGTGAAAATGGGGCTTTCTTGTCGCAGTGGAAGCTGAAAGGAGAGAATTTGTTTTCGCTTTTCACCCAAGGCTGTCGTGGTTCCAAAGCCAAGAAAACGTGGAATAGACACAGACTAAAACGTCCAGATTAACGATCTCAGATAATCCCCATTTCTCCTGTTGCGATTCTGTCCGTGTTTGCACGCAGAGTGACTGCTGGGCTTGGTTAGAAAATCGCTCACCTCCGAAAAAAAAATCTCTCCGGTTTTCAAACATGAAAACTGTTGTACTTCAGTTTAGTACCTCGGTACCTTCGGTGGTCTGAACTGTCAGGAACAGCATCACCTGCTCAGGGTCACCCTGGCGCGCTCCTGACAGGACCTATGCTCCGTCGGTGATGAGAAACTTTCGGCTGCGTGCTTAACAATCGGTACTTCCTTTATCTAGAGCGTTAGACCCGGTGCACTTGGATCAACACAGGAGAACTTTGAGAGACCCCGGAAACAACGGATGCAGGCCAGGTTTGGAATCAATCAAGCAGGTTTATTGCCAAATGCAAAGCTCTACCAGTTGGTAACAGAGATCAGTCCAATGTTACACCACTGCGCACTATGGCCCGCGTTGACAAGGTACCAACGCCACCTTATCTTCAGGAAAGTTGGGAGTAATCCCAGCTGTTGCATTCCTGAAGCGTGAAAATAATTAATTTATGGGAATTATTTAAAGTAAAATTTTACCTTATCTGTTTTCTTTCTTATGTTCTATTTTGAATTATGTTCTATTTTGAAAGTTTCTATTAAAAACTAACTTTTAACAGAGAGAGGGAGAGTCGGGAGAAGGTAAAGAGACTCGAGTCGAGAGAGTTTAACTGTTCAAGTTCCCCCTAAAATACAGCCAGCAGCAAATTTAGCACAGTGAAAAAAGCTACAAAGGAAACATACCGGTGTGTAAAACTATCTCAGACAGAAGAATGCATTTTAGCTGAGTGCAGGGCATGCTTCCATGGGTTTGAGTCGTTGGAAACCTGAACCCTGGATTTTTATCCGACTCTATGAGTGGGGGAAGTTACCTGCGCTTGTAAAAACTGAATTTCTTCCCACGGTGCCTGTTGTTGTCAGCGTGCGAGGCGAATTGCGGAGTGCCTGTACATGCTGCACTTCGGGGAAATTCCATGCGTGCCTGCATCAATGCCTGTGAGCCTGCGTAATCTTGCTTTTTCACCTTGAAATTCGTTTTTGCTCAGATTCCTGCGAGCAAGTCGTAGCTTCTGTCTGCTAGTGAGCTCTGTGAACTGTTCCATTGTCTCCTTCCTTTTATTGACCGCTTCAGTGCACTAACTTTTCCCCTTCTGCCAGGCACCCGTCCAAGTTCAGCTGGAACCTGGCTTTTATCAGACGGCTGCGGTTGCACTGCAGTGGACTCCGTCTCATCTTCAAATTTGCCCGGGTCACCTTTGGTCATTTCTATCCCACGGCTTCAGGTCCT
The DNA here is from genome assembly GCF_049634645.1 of Pelodiscus sinensis. Lineage (NCBI taxonomy): Eukaryota > Metazoa > Chordata > Testudines > Trionychidae > Pelodiscus > Pelodiscus sinensis. The sequence continues at coordinate 445,095 of NW_027466017.1, forward strand.
GTGAAAGTTCCCAAAGGCTGTTGCTTGCTAGGGACGCACTTTTCTCTTTGCCAAGGTTGCTTCTTTTTCTTCCCGAGTCTGTTCCTTCCTCGGGTGGCTAGCCCTGTGGCCGGCTGTTTAAGCCACCTCGCTGCCATAGACATAAGTTGCAAAATTTTAGGCTTTTGAGTACTATTGCTGTTTTTCAACGCTTCAGTTTCTACTGTGGCTGTACATATACTGGTGTCTCCAGACTCTTTTTTAAACTCCTATGGGTAGCAAGTTTAAAACTAATAAAGAAAGTTCTTCTTCACACAGCGTGTAGTCAACCTGTGGAACTCCTTGCCAGAGGAGGCTGTGAAGGCTAGGACTATAATAGAGTTTAAAGAGAAGCTGGATAAATTCATGGAGGTTAGGTCCATAAAAGGCTATTAGCCAGGGATAAAATGGTGTCCTTGGCCTCTGTTTGTCAGAGGCTGGAGAGGGATGGCAGGAGACAAATCACTTGATCATTGTCTTCAGTCCACCTCTCTGGGGCACCTGGTGCTGGCCACTGTCGCAGACAGGATACTGGGCTAGATGGACCTTTGGTCTGACCAGTACGGCCGTTCTTATGTTTCTTATGTTATGTTCCTTTTTAGCAATCCACCAGGTCCGTATTTCATCAAACCTAACAGGGTTTGAAGGGAATGTAGATGGGAGTTACCGAACTCGTGATTTTCTGCCATTTTAGATGTTAGATTGCAAACAGATCAACAGAACCGTTCGCCTTCTTGCCAGCTCAGCAGTCGGGCTCACTGGTGTCGTCCTTCAGTTTTGTACCTCGGTACCTCTGAAAGGTCAGTGACACCATCAGCTCGGGATTCAACAAAGACAGTGAATGGCTAGCCAGCTACAGAAGCAGTTTCTGCTCTCGGGGTGTTCATACCTCCAGATCAGCTGCTAGAAGTGGGCCTCGTCCTTCCTGATTTAACCTTGGTATCTCTAGCCTGATTCTTGCCTGCATAGTTATACCTGCCTCTGGCAATTTCCACGGCAGGCATCTGACAAAACCGGGCTTTGCGGGCGAAAGCTGATGCTCGATACATCTGTTCGTCTATACGGTGCCACAGGACTCCTTGTCGCTTTTGCAGATCCAGACTAACACGGCTATAAACTCTGCTACTGAACTGTCAGCATCGTCCGATCCGGGTCATCCTGACGCGCTCCTGACAGGACCTCGGCTCCATCGGGGATGCTAAACTTTCAGCTGCGCGTATAACACTCGGTGCTCCCTTTGTCTAGAGCGCTAGACCCTGTGCACTCGGGTCAACCCAGGAGATCTCAGAGAGGCCAGGAAACACCGGGTGCAGGCTAGCTTTGAAATCAATCGAGCACGTATTGTCCAGAGATCCTACAACGCTACACCACTGTGCCTTGTGGCCTGCGTTGACACGGTACCAACACTGCCATAGAACAGATATTAACAGCAATCCGCTAGAGTTAACCCACTGTGTTTTCTGTATGTTTAACCAACACCACCTGCATTCGGGCACCTAGTACGCCCCCAAGATCGGCCAGAAAGCACCTTCATGGTGTCCTTTCATAGACAAGTCCAAACAGCTCCCAGCACTTCTTTACATACTGGGTTGCACCCTCTGTTCCCTCCTTACCACCCCTTACCTGGTGCAAGGGGGGCTGCTCTTCTAGTCATCATCCTGTCAGTTTCAACCTGATCCTGAACCTAGTTTGGTATGTACCTGTCTCCTAGGGCAATGGTTCCCAGCCAGGGTGCGGTGGAACCCTGGGCTTCCGCACACCATCGTCAGGGGTTCCGCGAGAAATCGTGGAATAAATAAATAACGATTTTGAAATACCGCGAACAAATCCAAAGATCCCTCAAACTCTCACGGGAATTTTTGTCCAGCAGTTGGCAATGCTGGAGTCATCTTCAGACGCTACCACCTGCCTCTGTATTTTGTTTTGGTCAGTTCGTCTCTACGGTTATATTTCGTTTTATTGCCTGCCCTTCTGCGTCCCAGAATTCTCCACGTTTCTAGTCTTTTCTAGTGCACGTTACGGTCGTTGGCTGGTTTGTAGATTTGTAGTCTTTGCGCAGTTTTGTCATTCACGTTTTTACCGAAACTGTGGTTGTTTCCGTGTATCTAAAATCTCACCTATGTAACAGTATATAGGGTCGGGCCAATCTTCTTCCACAATTTGATCCGAGGAAGTGGGTCTGACCCACGAAAGCTCATCCCCTAATAAACCATCTTGTTAGTCTTTAAAGTGCTGCATTGTCCTGTCTTTTGTTTCAGTCAGACTAACACGGCTGCATCTCTACAACTATTCTATGTAACAGTATGTTAATACGGCCCGTCGAAAATCAAAACAATTGGAAGTATGTGAAAAGAAGGCGCGTCAGTGAAGGAGAGGGCAGTGAAAATGAATCAAAATTATCAGAGCCAAGTATGCGTGAAACAGGAAGGCTGTGTCTAGACTGGCAAGTTTTTCCGGAAAATCATCTGATTTTGCGGAAAAACTTGCCAGCTGTCTACACTGGCTGCTTGAATTTCCGGAAAAGCACTGACGATCTCATGTAAAATCATCAGAGCTTTTCCGGAAATACTATGCTGCTCCCGTTCGGGCAAAAGTCTTTTTCTGAAAGTGTTTTTGCGGAAAAGCATCCTGCCAATCTCAATGCGATTTTTCCGAAAATGCTTTTAACGGAAAACTTTTCCGTTAAAAGCATTTTCGGAAAATCATGCCAGTGTAGACGTAGCCGAAGAGAAGTGACTGATATTAAAAGAATTTGCCTTTACAATGACAGTTACTTGGCCATGGGTATTACGTGGACTGGAGACAAAAATTGCCCCATTCCATTGGGGTTCCTCGGGATATGAAAAATTATTTTAGGGGTTCCTCCATGGGAAAAAAGTTGGAAATCACTGTCCTTAAGATGTGCCGTTCCTCCCTTTCGGCTTACAGTCTGTATTTGGTACTTCCCTGGGTTCCTGAGCCGAAGTCTTGCTCATGAGATTCCTGGCATGGGGCTGTTTTCATGTTAAAGGCCTATTCAGGCCTGCTGACGCCATGCGACTGACCCTCCACTTACTCCAAAAACGGTGGTTCAGAGAATTGTCCGGGGACGGTTTTTGCAGAACAACGTTGGGGAGTGCCGAAAACCATCCGGTTTTGCATTAACGAAAAATAAAATCACTTCCAATCCTTCGCCGTCTCCGGACGCCAACACCACCGGCTGGAAAGCGGGGCGTTTGGCACGGAGAACACTTTGGGTTTCTCGGAAACTTTTTGACAGACGGAGCAAAAGACACGTCAGCGTCTCCGGCTTTTCGAACCAGCCCGGTTTCTAGCCCCGATTTGGAAAAGCCGGCTCTCATTCTGGAGCACACGTAACGGGGAATATTGCGGGGAAAAGCAGCTGAAAGCCACACAAAGGGGGTTTCTTTTCAGCCTGGCTCCAGCACAGCCGTCGGGACTCGCTCGGGGTGCAAAAGGGGGTCCAGCAGGCGAGGGGGGAGCATGTCAGGAATGGGGGGCAAATTCCCTCCGGATGGGGATTTGGGGAGCTGGGATGTCACCACCCAACCAGGGGCCTTGGGGGGTGAACGAGGGAATTCCCTGCACCCCGAGGGGTTGTGGTGGGACCCCATTTGGGGAGGGAGGGATCGGCTGTGGGAGGGGCCCCGGGGCTGGGAGTCGGGGGGCACGGGGAGGGGCCCCCTTACCGGAGCAGGCGAGCAGGGTGAGACAGAGCCGGCGCAGAGCCATGGGGCCAGGGAGCCGGGGGGCCAGAGTGAGACCCCGACCCCACAGGGTGGCAGCATCCAGCCAGCCCCAGCGGACGTGAGTCATGGAAAGTAGAGAGAGCGGGGCCAGCGGGGCCCGGAGAGGAACGCCCACGCTGGGCCGGAAACCTGCCTCCGGCTGGCCCCCCTGCCCGGCCGCGGCCCCCCGGCCCTGCCCCCCCCAGAGCCCTGCCGGCTTACCATGCCGCATCCCCCCAGCCCTGCCCCCCAGCCCTGTCATACTGCCCTGCCGCAGCCCCCAGCCCTGCTCCCCCAGATCCCTGCCCCCTGCCACTCCATCCTGCCATGGCCCCCCAGCCGTGCCCCCCCCAGAGATCTGCCCCCCCGGCCATGCCCCCCCACCCTGCTGCAGCCTCTTCCCCCCAACCCTGCCCCCCCTGCCCTGCCATGGCCCCCCAGAGTCCTGCCTCCCAGAGCCCTGCCCCCCCACCCTGCTGCAGCCCCTCACCCCATCACAGCCTCTGCCCCCCAGCCCTGCCACTGCCCCTCGCCCCACCCCAGCCCCTGCTAGCCCAGGCCTGCCCCCCCACAGCCCTGCCCCTCCCCCACAGCACTGCCGGTGCCCCTCGCTCCCGCCCTGCAGCCCCTGCCCGGGGCAGACAGATCACCCCACGCCCAGGCCCAGGCTGTGTGTGATACGTGCCCCCCGCACTGTGTCTGTGACGCTCAGGGCTGGGGGGCAGGGCTGGGAGGGGAGGGGCAGGGCCGGGTCTCTCGGCTTTGAGCTCATTTCTCGGCACCGGGACTTTGTCCGGTGTAAACCGAATTGCTCCAGGAAGCAGCACAAGGAAAAATATTTGGTTGGGGCCCAAGGTAAAAGATCAGGTGCTTGGCGGAGGGGGGGGGGGGCTGGCTCTCACCCAAGTCTCTGCGCCTCCCCCCCCCCCACACCCCAGGACTGCTGGGCTCACACCCCTGCTCTGGGGGGGGGGGGGGCTAGTGGTCAGCGCTGGAGGGGGCGTGCCTCAGTTTCCCCCTGTGGTGGGGATTTACCCAGGTGCTGCGGGGTGGGGCCTGGCGGCCGCGGGGGAGGCCTTGAGACAGGAGGGGACACGCCCGGCCCCACCTGCCTGCCCGGTTATAAGCCCGGGAGCGTGAGCCGCCCGAGTGGCAGAGCCTCCGTCCACCCCCACCCTCCAGCATGACGCCTCGCGGGGCCCTGGCCGGGCTGCTGTGCCTGGCGCTGGCCGGCGCCTTCCGCCCCAACCCCGAGTCCGGGGGCATCGCGCCGGGGGACTTTACCGACGCCTCCATCACCGAGCGGGGCGCCCTGCGGGCCGTGGCCTGGTTCCTGGAGAGGAACCCGCCCCCCGGCCAGCCCCCCCTGGTCCCCGGCTCGCTGGAGAACCTGGAGCCCCTGACCGCCAGCCAGCTCTTCAAGGCCTACTACAAAGGTGGGGTGAGAACCCAGCCCCCCCCCCCGCGCTGACCACTAGCCCCTACTGCCCTGCCAGGGCCGGGAGAGACCCCAGGGGCCCTGGCTCCCAGCCCCCCGCTCTAACCACTAGCCCCTACTGCCCTGCCAGGGCCGGGAGAGACCCCAGGGGCCCTGGCTCCCAGCCCCCCCCGCGCTGACCACTAGCTCCTACTGCCCTGCCAGGGCCGGGAGAGACCCCAGGGGCCCTGGCTCCCAGCCCTCTGCTCTAACCACTAGCCCCTACTGCCCTGCCAGGGCCGGGAGAGACCCCAGGGGCCCTGGCTCCCAGCCCCCCGCTCTAACCACTAGCCCCTACTGCCCTGCCAGGGCCAGGAGAGACCCCAGGGGCCCTGGCTCCCAGCCCCCCGCTCTAACCACTAGCTCCTACTGCCCTGCCAGGGCCGGGAGAGACCCCAGGGGCCCGGGCTCCCAGCCCCCCTGCTCTAACCACTAGCCCCTACTGCCCTGCCAGGGCCGGGAGAGACCCCAGGGGCCCTGGCTCCCAGCCCCCCGCTCTAACCACTAGCCCCTACTGCCCTACCAGGGCCGGGAGAGACCCCAGGGGCCCTGGCTCCCAGCCCCCCTGCTCTAACCACTAGCCCCTACTGCCCTACCAGGGCCGGGAGAGACCCCAGGGGCCCGGGCTCCCAGCCCCCCCGCTCTAACCACTAGCCCCTACTGCCCTGCCAGGGCCGGGAGAGACCCCAGGGGCCCTGGCTCCCAGCCCCCCGCTCTAACCACTAGCCCCTACTGCCCTGCCAGGGCCGGGAGAGACCCCAGGGGCCCTGGCTCCCAGCCCCCCCGCTCTAACCACTAGCCCCTACTGCCCTACCAGGGCCAGGAGAGACCCCAGGGGCCCTGGCTCCCAGCCCCTCTGCTCTAACCACTAGCCCCTACTGCCCTACCAGGGCCGGGAGAGACCCCAGGGGCCCGGGCTCCCAGCTGCCCTCCCCAATGCTCTAAGCACTAGTCCCCACTCCCCTCCCAGAGCCGGGGGAGACCCCAGGTGCCTTGGCTCCCAGCCCTCTGCTCTAACCACTCCCCCGCACTCCCCTCCCTGTCTCTGCAGCCGAGGTCTCGGCCGGGCGGCTGCTGGAAGCCATCCAGGAAATCATCGAGGGGAACAACCAGGTGGAGATTTATCACCTGGAGGACAGCAGCTTCCACTTCCACTGCGAGGAGATCGCCCGAGGTGGGGCAGGCGGGGGCAGGGAAGGGAGGGGCTGCATTTCTGGGAGCTGAGCGGGTGCTTGGGGCTCGGGGGTTCAGGAGGGCGCCGGCCCAGTACCCAGGTGGAGGGTTCTGGGGGGCTCAGGAGGGTCTCAGAGGGAACCGGGGGATGGGCCGGGGGCAGGCAGGTCCAGGGGGAGCTGTGGGTCTTCCCAGCAGCTAGGTGGGGGGCTGGAGAGGTTCTGGGGGAGCTCCCAGGAGGCTCCAGGGATTCAGGGGGGCTGGAGGGTATTGGGGGCACCAGGGGGATTCAAGAGCTCTGGTGGGGCTCAGCCCAGCCACTGGGCGGGGAGCTGAAGGGGTTTAAGGGTTCCGGGGGGGCTAGGCCCAGCTGCTGGGCAGGGAGGGGGCTGGGAGACTCCGGGGAGGCTCTGGGGGGGCTCAGCCCAGCTGCCAGGTGGGGAGGGGGCTCTGGGGGAGTCTGGGGGGCTCCAGGGGGCTTGGCCCAGCCATCAGGTGGGGTAGGGGCTGGGGGGCTCCGGGCGGGGAGGGGGCTGGGGGACTCCGGGGGGGTTCCGGGGGGCTGCGGGCGGGGAGGGGCTGGGGGGCTCCGGGCGGGGAGGGGGCTGGGGGGTTCCGGGGGGTTCCGGGGGGCTCCGGGAGGGGAGGGGGCTGGGGGGCGTTCCGGGGGGCTGCGGGCGGGGAGGGGCTGGGGGGCTCTGGGCGGGGAGGGGGCTGGGGGGTTCCGGGGAGTTCTGGGGGGCTCCGGGTGGGGAGGGGGCTGGGGGGCTCCGGGGGGTTTCCGGGGGCTCCGGGCGGGGAGGGGGCTGGGGGGCTCCGGGGGGGTTCCGGGGGCTCCGGGCGGGGAGGGCTGGGGGGCTCCGGGGGGGCTCCGGGGGCTCCGGGCGGGCCCTGAGCCGGTCCCATCTGGCAGGGGTGTCCCAGCTGCGGCTGCTGCGCGACGCGGCCGTGGGGGCCCTGGGCAACGCCACGACCCTGCCGGCGCTGCAGTCGGCCCGGAGCGGCGCGGGGAAGGCCCTGCACGTCCTGCAGCAGTTCTACAGCAACAGCAACTGGGCCGAGCTGGGCCGGGCCGAGCCCTACGGCTACCTGGGTGAGACCCCGCCCCCCGCCCCGCCCACCTGGGTGAGACCCCGCCCCCCGCCCTACGGCTACCTGGGTGAGACCCCGCCCCCCGCCCTACGCCTACCTGGGTGAGACCCCGCCCCGCGCGCCCCGCCCACCTGGGTGTGACCCCACCCCCCCGCGCCCCGCCCACCTGAGTGAGACCCCGCCCCCAGCCCTACGCCCACCTGGGTGAGACCCCGCCCCCCGCCCCGCCCACCTGGGTGAGACCCCGCCCCCCCGCGCAGAACCCCCCAGCCCACGGCCAGACCCCCCACGCAGGACCCCCCAATTCGGGGAGGGGACCCCAAATCCCACGACTGTCTCCCCAATCCAGAGAGGGCCCCTCATCCTACAACCAGCCCCCAAATCCAGGGAGGGGCCCCCCAATTTCCCCAACTTGCCCCCCCATCCAGAGAGGGGCCCCCCATCCCACGACCCTCCCAAAATCCCGAGGCTGCCTTTGCCGACCCTGAGATCGCCTCCCAGAATCTCACAATTTTTTTTAAAGCTTCTATGGGACGGTGGGGGGGGGGGGCGGTCAGCCAGTCCGATGGTGTTTGCCCCCCCCTTCCCCAGGGCTGGGAGCCACAGGCCCCATCTCTCCCCCCCCCCATCTGCCCGGCTCCTGCCCAGCTGTTAATCCTGTCCCTACTAAGTCAGCGCCCCGCTAGCCCCCTGCCCTCCATCCCCCCCATCGGCTCAGGCCCCCCCATGTCAACCCCCCCAGCCTCACTTCTGCTCCCCCCCATTTCTATCCGCGCTGAACTTTCTCTGCCCACCTGGGGAGGAGCCGCCGTGCGTGACCTGGGATGTGGCGCCCCCCGGGGGGGGATCCTGTTCAGCTGGGAACCCCACAAGCCCCCCCCATTGCAGGAGCCCAGGCTGGGCGGCATCACGCCCCCAAACGCCAGGCCCCATGGGCCCACCAGGAGCCCACAGCCAGGGGGGTCCCTGCGCCCCACGACCGGGACAGGACCTCCCAGGGTGGGGACGGGCTGGCTTGGGGGGGTGCAAGAGGGGGAGTGACGGGATCCTGACCCCCCTCCCCCCCATGCAGTCGATGCCTCCAGCCCGGCCTTCCCCGCGGCGCCCCCCACCACGCCGACGTGCAAGGACTGCACTAAGCAACCGAGGTGAGACTTTGGGGGGAAGAGCGGACCCTAACCGGGGGGGGTCTTGGCTGGGGGGAGCAGAGGGGGGCGGGGCAGGAGGCAGCGGGTTGAGGGTTTGGCGGGGAGGCTCAGCTGCAGGGAGGGGGGAGCGGGGCCGGGGGGATGTCCTGCTGGAACCCCCCCTAAACATTTCCCCCGTTGTCCCCCCCCAGCGGCCCCTACCTCTGCCAGGCCAACCTGCTGGTGAGCGACATGATCACCAGCGGGTACAAGCTGTCGGACACCTGCCGCAAGAAACCCAAGGGTGAGCTGCGCCCCCGCCCCCCCCCCTGCCCCCCACTCCGCCCTGCCCCCCGCCCCGCCCCCCGCTCACCCGCCCGCCCTCTCTGCCCCAGGGAAGTGCGGCCACGGGGGGCGCAACGACGTGACCCAGAACGTCTCCCCCACCGGGGGCATCAACAAGGAGACCTCGGACCCCCAGCTCTCCCCCCACCACCAGCTGCACCAGCGGGCCGCGCAGCTCGCCGTCCAGGCCACCCGGGACTTCTTCGTGGGGCCAGGTGAGAGCCCCAGGCCGGCCGGTGCCGCCTCCCCCCGGCCACCGGCTCCCGCTCCCGCCGCCCGCTCCTGCTGCCCCCTCCCGCCGCCTGCTCCTGCTGCCCCCTCCCGCCACCTGCTCCTGCTGCCCCCTCCCGCCGCCTGCTCCCCCTCCCGCTCCCGCTGCCCGCTCCTGCTGCCCCCTCCCGCCGCCTGCTCCCCCTCCCGCCGCCTGCTCCCACCTCCCGCTCCCGCCTCCCGCTCCTGCTACCCCCTCCCGCCGCCTGCTCCCCCTCCTGCCGCCTGCTCCCACGCCAGCTCCCGCCGCCTGCTCCCCCTCCCGCCGCCTGCTCCCACGCCAGCTCCCGCCGCCTGCTCCCCCTCCCGCCACCTGCTCCCCCTCCTGCCGCCTGCTCCCACCTCCCGCTCCCGCCTCCTGCTCTTGTTCCCGCCCCCCGCTCCCACCACCCGCTCCCACCTCCCACTCCTGCTTCCTTCTCCTGCTGCCCACTCCTGCTCCCACCTCCCGCTCCCGCCGCCCGCTCCTGCTGCCCCCTCCCGCCACCTGCTCCTGCCACCTGCTCCCCCCCACCCGCTCCCATTCCCACCTCCCGCACCTCCTCCCGCCACCTGCTCCTGCCACCTGCTCCCCCCCACCCGCTCCCATTCCCACCTCCCGCACCTCCTCCCGCCACCTGCTCCTGCCACCTGCTCCCCCCACCCGCTCCCATTCCCACCTCCCGCACCTCCTCCCACCACCTGCTCCTGCTGCCCCCTCCCGCCGCCTGCTCCCCCTCCTGCCGCCTGCTCCCACGCCAGCTCCCGCCTCCCGCTCCTGCTCCCGCCCCCCACTCCCACCACCCGCTCCCACCTCCCGCTCCTGCTTCCTTCTCCTGCTGCCCACTCCTGCTCCCACCTCCTGCTCCCGCTCCCGCTGCCTCCTCCTGCCGCCCGCTCCCACCGCCCTTTCCCACTCCCGCCGTCCCCTCCTGCCACCTGCTCCCACCACCTGCTCCTGCCTCCCGCTCCCACCGTCCCCTCCCGCCACCCGTTCCCACTCTCACCGCCCAGGCCCGCCGGCTGCTCTCGCTCCCGCCACCCGCTCCCACCGCCCGTTCCCGCTCCTGCTCCCACTATCTGCTCCTGCCACCCACTCCTGCTCCCACCACTCGTTTCCACCGCCCGCTGCCCGCTCCTACTCCCGCGCCCACCACGCCTGCAGCACCTGCTCCCGCCACCCCTGTGACGAAGTGGGGGTGCTGTCTGCTCTTGTGATCCTGTGCTGCTTTGTGTCTGTATCTGTGCAGGGCCCTGCGGGGAATGGGGGGGGGGTCTCCTGAGACACGTCGGCCGTGGCCCAGCCACTTCTCACCTGCCCAGGGGGAGGAGTTTGAACAAAGGGGGGTGGCAGCCCGGGGGGGGGAGTGACCGGGGGCTGGGGGTTGGGGTCTTGGCAGAGGGCAGCATGGAGAGAGCAGACTAAGTCCAGGACAGGGGGGTTCAGGGGCCTGTGAACCCCCCCCAAGAGGACTGAGGCTCTGCCCTGGCTCTTATGTCACCATTGCCCTGTGCTGCGCCGGATCCCCCAGGCTCCGGGCTCCTGGCCCAGGTGGGCTCGGCCGCTTTCCGGAAGCTGTTCAACCTGGCCGGCTACTCGCTGACCTTCGCGATCGACACGACGGGCAGCATGAGCGAGGACATCGCCCAGGTGCAGCGGGTCTGCCTGGAGCTCATCCGCCGGTACGTGGGCTCGGCCGACGCCCCCCACAACTACGTGCTGGTGCCCTTCAACGACCCGGGTACGTCTGTGTCCCCCCCTCCCGCGACCCAGGTACGTCCCCCCTCCCCCGCAGTCCCCTGGGCACCCCTCTCACCGCCCCCTCCCCCCCAGACGTGGGGCCCGTCTACGCCACGCAGGACGTGGGGCAGTTCGAGGCGGCCATCGCCAGGCTGAAGGTGGACGGCGGCGGGGACTGTCCGGAGCTGGCACTGAGTGGGCTGGAGCTGGCTCTGCGGGCCAGTGAGCCCCGGTGAGTCTCTGGCCCCCCACAACCCCTCTCTCCAGTGCCCCACTGCCCCCACAAGCCTCTGCTCCCCCCAGTCCCGAGCCCCCCAAAATCCAAACCAACCCCCTCCCCCAGACATCACCCCAGCCCCCCAACCCTGGTCCCCACCAGACCTCACCCCCTACCACCCTAGACTCCCAAAACTCCACCCAGCCCCCCAAACCTCTGCTCTCCCCCAGTGCCCCGAGCCCCTCAAAACCCTCACTCAGCCCCCCAACCCCTGCTCCCCACCAGCCCTATCCCCAGCCCCTTCCTAGGCCAGCCCCCCACCCCTCCTGGGTCCAGCCCCTCCCCCCACCTCACCTCTGCTCCCTGCCCCCCTCCCAGCTCCAAAATCTTCCTCTTTTCGGACGCGGGGGCCAAGGACCAGGCCCAGCTGGACCAGATCAAGGTGCTGCTAGAAACCACCCGCAGCCAGGTCAACGCAATGCTAACGGGGTACTGTGCCCCCTCCGGCGCCCCCGGTGAGATGGGGCAGGGGGCTGCACTCGGGGGGCAGGGAATGGGGCAGGAGACTGCTCTTAGGGGGCAGGGAATAGGGCAGGGGGCTGCATTTGGGGGGCAGGGAATGGGGCAGGAGACTGCATTTGGGGGACAAGGAATGGGGCAGGGAGCTGCACTCAGGGGCAGGGGGCTGTACTAGGGGGCAGGGAATGGGGCAGGAGACTGCATTTGAGGGGCAGGGAATGGGGCAGGAGACTGCTCTTAGGGGGCAGGGAATAGGGCAGGGGGCTGCATTTGGGGGGCAGGGAATGGGGCAGGGGACTGCATTTGGGGGACAAGGAATGGGGCAGGGAGCTGCACTCAGGGGCAGGGGGCTGTGCTAGGGGGCAGGGAATGGGGGGCAGGCAATGGGGCAAGGGAGCAGAGAATGGGGCAGGGGACTATACTGGGGGGCAGGTAATAGGGCAGGGGAATGGCACTTGGGGGGCAGGGCCCTTTCACCGGTGTCCTTCCCTCCCCCAGCCGGGAACGTCTTCGAGGAGCTGGCGGCCTTCTCGGGGGGCTACTTCGTGCTGACCACCAAGAGCCAGCTCCCGGGGGTGCTGGGGGTCATGGAGCTGGCCCTCAACGCGGCCCCCGTCACGCTCACCCGGGCCCAGGTGCGGGGCTCCAGCTTCTCCTTCCCCGTGGACGAGGCCCTGAGCGAGCTGTCCGTCTCCGTGCGCCGCCCGGGCGGTGGCGGCTTCTCCATCGCCCTCCAGCTGCCCTCAGGTAGGGGGCGCCCTCCCCCGTCCTCTCCCACCTCCCGCGGCACCCATGTTATAGGCGGCTGTTCGCCCCTGGTGCTGCGCCCCAGAGGTGGCTGCATCTCAGCACCAGGCGAGGGGCCCCTGGGGAACCAGCCTCATCCCAGAGCCGCGGGAGGGGTCCCCGGACACCATGCCACTCCCCATCTGGCTCTCAGCCCCCGCCTGTGTCCATGTCGCCCCCCCGTGCAGGCTCGCCACCAGCCGGCGTGGAGTCGGTGATCGACACGTCCCTGCACAAGGTCCTGAAGCTGCCACGCGTGGAGGCTGCAGGGACCTGGACGGTTTTGATCAGCCCCAGCGGCGTCTATGAGGTGGAGATCGGGGGCAAGAGCCTGCTGGACGTGTCCGTGCAAATCCTGGAGCAACGGCAAGATCTGGTGCTGCCCATCCAGGGCCGGCCCGTGCGAGGTAAGGCCTGTGTGAGGTGACGCCCGTGCGAGATAACACCCATACAAAGTGATATTCATGCAAGCCAATGCCCGTGCAAGGCAACACATGTATGAGGCAACACCCGTGCAAAGCGAAGCTTCTGCAATGTAACGCCTGTGCAAGGCGAAGCCCGTGCAAGGTTGCACTTGTGCGAGGTAACAATTATGCAAAGTGGTATCTGTGCAAGAAAATGCCCGTGCAAGGCAACATACATGTGAGGCAACACCCATGCACGATCCAGTGCAAGGCGATGCCCGTGCAAGGTGCCACTCGTGCGAGGTAACACCTATACAAAGTGATCTGCGTGCAAGAGAATGCCCATGCAAGGCAACACACGTGAGACAACACCTGTGGAAGGCGATGCTCGTGCAATGTAATGCCAGTGCGAGGCAATGCCCGTGCGAGGTGCCACTCGTGCGAGGTAACACCTATGCAAAGTGACATCCGTGCAAGGCAACACATGTGTGAGGCAACACCCGTGCAAGGCAATGCCCGTGCGAGGTGCCACTCGTGAGGTAACACCCATGCAAAGTGACATCCGTGCAAGGCAACACGTGTGAGGCAACACCCGTGCAAGGCAATGCCCGTGCGAGGTGCCACTCGTGCGAGGTAACACCACGCCGGGGGGCTCCCTGTCCTGCCAGCCGCGCTGACCCAAATCTCCCCCCCAGGGACGGCTTACATCGCCTCGGCCAAGCTGCTGGGGGAGTCCCCGGGCACCCGCCTGGACCGGATCCTGGCGCTGGACAGCGCCGGCCAGCGGGTGGGCACCGCGCCCCTGAACCAGAGCACGGACGCCAACGGCAACCTGCTGGCCTGGGCGCCCATCAACTTCCAGCTGCCGGTAGGGCCCCTCCCCCCCGCCGGCGTGCCGGTGCCCCCTCCCCCAGCCAGGGGCCCCCCTCACCTGTCCCCTCTGCCCCCCGCAGGCCACGGTGCTGGGCGTGGAGGGGCTGACGGGCGCGGGGCAGCCCTTCTCCCGCCTGCTGCCAGAGCCCCTGGCCACCGAGTCCGTGCAGGTCCGGCCCCTGCAGGGGCAGAACGGTGAGTGCCCCCTGCCCCCCCCCGCTGTCAGCTCCCAGCCCATACCAGGCCCCTCCCCCACACTGCCCCACACTCCCCCCATAGCCCTTCCCCACTGTAACCCCTGCCCGACCCCACGCCCCTTCCCCAACCAGAGAAAACCCAAGAGTTTGGGCTCCTTCAAAGCCCGGTCTAACCCCCCAGACCCACCCCACGGCCCCACCCCATCGGCCTGGCCCCACTGCCCCTCCCTGAGCCAGCTCGCCCCTCCAGGGACCTCCCCAATACTCTGCCCTACCTCTCCCCCCATAGCCCCACCCACAATCTGCCACGCCCCCTTCCCTGATATCGCACCCCACCCCCCCATAGCCCCTCCCACAAACATCACCACACCCCTTCCCTGATGCTCCGCCCGCTGCCCAATGCTCCGCCCCACCTCCCCATAGTCCCACCCACAATCCTCCACACTCCTCCTCTGATGCCCCGCCCCCTGCCCAATGCTCTGCCCCACCTCCCCATAGTCCCACCCACAATCCGCCACACTCCTTCTCTGATGCCCCGCCCACTACCCGATGCTCCGCCCCACCTCTCTCCTCATAGCCCCTCGCTCTCTCCGGTGCTCCACCCCCTTTTTCTCCCCCCTGTCCTCTGCTCACCACCCCTTGGCCTCCCCCCAGGCACCCTGCTGCCGGGCTCCGTGGGGCAGCTCGCCGTGCTGGTGGTGAACGATGGGGCCGAGGCCACATTCACCTTCTCGGTGGCCGACGAGATGGGGCTGCTGCAAAGCTACGACCCCCCCAGCCGGCACCTGGGGGCTGGGGAAACCGTGGTCCTTACTGGGACGTTTGCTGCCCCCGCCAGCCACACCGGCTTCTCCTCCAGGTGGGTGCCTGGCCCGGGCCCCCCATGGCCCAGCGTGGGGCTAGGGTGTGCCCGAAGGGGGTGGAGAAATTCTCCCCATCCGCAGAAGCCAAAATAAAACACTTGGAGACGTTTTTGTGGGGGGAGGTTGGTAAATTTGCAACATACACCAGGGGAGAGAAATTCGACTCGTCTAAGAAATTTGAGGTGAAATTGGATCAATTAGAGAATTTTTTTAAAAAATTCACATACTTTGTGCCAATGTAACCAAAATCAGAAGGAGCTTTCGGGGGGTTGAGTCAAAATGTTTCCCCAAATCAAGGTCGATTTTTTTGAGGGGCGGGATGTAGACGTGCGCAGCTCCAAGATCGGCTGAAGTTTGAATTCGTGGACGAAATTCCCAACAATGTCGCCACAAACATTTTCAGCACAATTTGGAAAAAGTCCCGGACAAAAGTGTGATGCCGTTTCAGGGTCGCAAATTCGCCATCCATTCTGTCGCTTGGGGTGGATGAGCGGGAGGGAAACTGAGACAGTCTCTCTGCTTTTTGGAGAGGTGGGGTTACTTCAAATTTCCCCTTTTTTTCAAGGCAGATTTTTTCCAATTTCAGTTAAAATGTTCCACCAAATTCAAATTTTCAACTTAAACTTTTGGGGAATTCAACAAAAATCCGCTCAAAACTTTGGATCATTGTTCTAAATCAGTTACATGAGAAGACCCCAATATTTCACTCCATGCTTTTCAAACTAAATTTGTAACATTTTTTGTGGCATTTGAACCGCTGAGAAATTTCCAACCCGTTCCAAGGAGAAATCTTCATGACACTCCAACAGTTTCCAGCGGGAACATTTGGCAAAATGAAAACAAATTGAAAAAATCAAGTAAAATAAAATACGACTTTGAATGCCGACCCAGACATTTCAACTCGAGTTCTTCGACTGAATTCCAAAAACACCAACCCCCATTTTCAACGATGTTTCAGCAAACACCTTTGGCGAAAGGCCAGCTGAAATCGTTGATGACATTCAGAATATTTCCACCACGACTGCGTATAAAAACCACAAAAGTTCCGATTGCCAAAACCTGTAACTTGGGCAACTTTTCCCCACGACATTTGGTGACTTTTCCTCACAATGTTTTGGTGACTTTTCCTCCAAAACATTTTATTCAAATTTGAAATTTCAGCCGCTATTTTTGATGACGCTCGGATTTTACCGAGCAAGACTGTGAAAATTGCAATTTTAAAAATGTCAACACAATTTCAAAATTGTATAAACTGCCTCACAAAAAAAAGGTCCAGCTCAAAAAAGGGGGAATTCCCAAAAATTGTATATGGAAAACATCACCTTTAATTTGTTCTGAATTTGAGGGTTTTCCATCTCAACTTCAACGAGCTCCAATAACGATTCCCCCGATTATGACCTGTAATATTGAATGGGGTTTTAGGCAGCTGTTATGTTCTGCGTAACACCAGCTCAGGTGCGATCCTCTAACCCAAACACCCTATGTATATTTTCCCCCTCCCCCACCTTTCCCCAGCATCGCCACGTTTACGGCCCGGAGCTCGTCAGCTAATAACTATGTCAAGATCCCCATTCTGGTGGTACCAGAAGACGCTGTGGTAAGTTGACCTCAGAGGCAGCGGTTGCGTTGGGTTGCTGACGGCCCCCTCCCGTCGATGGCCAATAATCGGCTAACGATGGACAATTCTCAATGGCATCTAAATGATCAGTCACCATCCGGCACGCACGATGGGAATCTCCTGGCCAATCACGTGCCCCGGCCAATGAGAAGTTGACTGGGTTACCGTTGTTGGGCGTTGATGAACTATTGAGAACTAATGGCCAATCGGAGGGGTCAATAGCCATGTATTGATCACTGGCCCTTAGCTGCGGCTCTCCGCCAGCCAGCTACGAGTGACCAAACGGCAGCTATCGATTCTGGCTCCCCGACATTACCACTGGACTATCGATCAGTGATCCCTGGTGATTGGTGGCCGGCGGGCGATCCCCAATCTCCGACTATCGATCAGTGATCCCCAGTGATTGGCGGCTGGCCAGCGATCCCCAATCTCCGACTATCGATCAGTGATCCCCGGTGATCAGCGGCTGGCCAGCAATCCCCAATCTCCGACTATCGATCAGAGATCCCCAGTGATTGGCGGCTGGACAGCGATCCCCAATCTCCGACTATCGATCAGTGATCCCCAGTGATTGGCGGCTGGCCAGCGATCCCCAATCTCCGACTATCGATCAGTGATCCCCGGTGATTGGCGGCTGGCCAGCGATCCCCAATCTCCGACTATCGATCAGTGATCCCCGGTGATCGGTGGCCGGCTGGCGATCCCCAATCTCCGACTATCGATCAGTGATCCCCGGTGATTGGCGGCTGGCCAGCGATCCCCAATCTCCGACTATCGATCAGTGATCCCCGGTGATCGGTGGCCAGCTGGCGATCCCCAATCTCCGACTATCGATCAGTGATCCCCGGTGATCGGTGGCCGGCTGGCGATCCCCAATCTCCGACTATCGATCAGTGATCCCCAGTGATTGGCGGCTGGCCAGCGATCCCCAATCTCCGACTATCGATCAGTGATCCCCAGTGATTGGCGGCTGGCCAGCGATCCCCAATCTCCGACTATCGATCAGTGATCCCCAGTGATCGGTGGCCGGCCAGCGATCCCCAATCTCTGACTATCGATCAGTGATCCCCAGTGATTGGCGGCTGGCCAGCGATCCCCAATCTCCGACTATCGATCAGTGATCCCTGGTGATCGGTGGCCGGCGGGCGATCCCCAATCTCTGACTATCGATCAGTGATCCCCAGTGATCAGTGGCCGGCTGGCGATCCCCAATCTGGGTACGTCTACACTACAGCGCTAGTTCGAACTAACTTAGTTCGAATTAGTTAATTCGAACTAAGCTAGTTCGAACTAACGCATCTAGAACTAAAAACTAGTTCGAACTAGCGTTTTGCTAGTTCGAACTAGTAAGTCCACATTGAGTGGACTCTGAACAGGGCTTAATGATGGCCGGAAGCAGTGCCGGCAGGGCATAAAAGGAGGACTTAGAGCATGGAGATGCTGTCTCAGGCTAGCCGAGGGCTGCGCTTAAAGGGTCCCGACCCCCACCCCGGACACACAGTTCTAAGGGGTGCCCCGCTTGCAAAGAAGTTCTGGCTTGGAGTGCCCTGAGTGCCCACACTGGGCACATCACACCACTCGGCCATCAGCCCGGCTGCACTTGCCGCAGGCTGCCATCTGGGGAGAGGGAGTAATTGGGGGGCTGCAGGAGAGCTTCCACCCCCAGAAGCCCGCAGAGCCAGCCCAGTCCTCCCCATCGGGGGCTCGTACCCCATTCCTCCCTCACCTCCTTCCACTTGCCCTTCCCTAGCCCCCCTTCTTATTGATGTACAAAATAAAGATAACGTTTCTTCCAACATTGACTCTGTCTTTATTGAACAAAACTGGGGGAGACTGGGAAAAGGAGGTGGGAGAGGGGAAGAGAAAGGCTGGGAGAGGGGAGGGCAACTAACATGATCAGGGGTTGGGAACAGGTCCCAGATGAAGAGAGGCTACAGAGACTGGGACTGTTCAGCTTAGAAAAGAGGAGACGGAGGGGGGACAGGATAGAGGTCTCTAAAAGCAGGGGTTGGGTGGAGAGGGTGCATTCAGAAAAGTTCTTCCTGAGTTCCCATAAAGAAGGACTAGAGGACACCAAAGGAAAGGAATGGGTAGCAGGCTTGAAACTAGTAAGAGAAAGTTGTTGTTCTTGACAAAGCAAATAGTTAACCTGTGGAACTCCTTGCTGCAGGAGGCTGTGAAGGCTAGAACTAGAACAGAGTTGAAAGGGAAGTGAGATAAAGTGATGGAGGTTGGGTCCATGGAGTCCTATTAGCCAGAGGGTAGGAGTGGTATCCCTGCCCAAAGTTTGTGGAAGGCTGGAGAGGGATGGCACGAGACAAATGGCTTGGTCATTGTCTTCGGTCCATCCCCTCCAGGGTCCCTAGGGTTGGCCGCTGTTGGCAGACAGGCTACTGGGCTAGATGGACCTTTGGTCTGACCCAGTACGGCCATTGTAAGCTCAGGGCTCAGTGTCGGGGGTCTCAGTGGACCCCCTTGATTTTCATGCACACCTGGTCCTGGGTGGCCAGGCTGGCAGCTCTCCTGCCCTAGACGGCCACTTTCCTGTGCCTAGTGCGGAGATTGTGGACGAGGTCCACGATGTCCGCACTAGCCCAGGAAGGTGCCCGCCTCTTGCGGTCCAGGGCAAGCTCCCGGGAGCCGCCAGCCTGGTCCCGGCAAGAGGGGGTGGGCTGGGGGGCATCGGGTGGGTGGCTCTGTGCCGTGCCAGGTGCAGGGTCTGCTAGCTGGGTGCTGGCAGGCTTGCACCTGGCACGGGCACCGTAGCCAGCCCGTGCCCCTTTAAGGGGTCCGGGGCCGGGAGGGGGGCATAGAGTTTCCCTGGTGTTGGCCAGAGTGGCCACCAGGGAAACCTGGGGAGGGCTAGCCTCCCACTAGTTCGAACTAAAGGGCTACACAGCCCTTAGTTCGAACTAGCTAGTTCGAACTAGGCGTTAGTCCTCGTAAAATGAGGTTTACCTAGTTCGAACTAAGCGCTCCGCTAGTTCGATTCAAATTCGAACTAGCGGAGCGCTAGTGTAGCGCATAGGAAAGTTAGTTCGAACTAACGTCCGTTAGTTCGAACTAACTTTCTAGTGTAGACATACCCTCTCCGACTATCGATCAGTGATCCCCGGTGATCGGTGGCCGGCAGGCGATCCCCAATCTCCGACTATCGATCAGTGATCCCCAGTGATCGGTGGCCGGCTGGCGATCCCCAATCTCCGACTATCGATCAGTGATCCCCGGTGATCGGTGGCTGGCGGGCGATCCCCAATCTCTGACTATCAATCAGTGATCCCCGGTGATCAGTGGCCAGCAGGCGATCCCCAATCTCCGACTATCGATCAGTGATCCCCGGTGATCAGCAGCCGGCCGGTGATCCTCAATCTCCAACTATTGATCCCCGGTGATTGGCGGGTGATTAGCAGTCCCCGAATTCTCTGCAGGGGCGGCTGACCCCCTCTGATGGCTACTTGCGGCCCTGCCTGGGCCTTGTCTAGGGATGATTGATCCCAGTTCTCGAGGCTTCATGGCAGAGTCTCTCTCCCTCCCCCCGAACAGGTGACGGACGAGAAGCCGCCGGTTCACGGGCTGTTGGAGTTCTCCATGCCCTGTGTGGGCACCATCCAGCACGACCCCGACTGCGCCCGGCACGTCTGGTCAATGAGATTCTACGCGGTAGACGCGGAGAGTTCGGTGACCGTCCGGGTGAAGCCCAACCCGTCGGGGCTCACCTGCCGCCCGCGGGGAGCCAGCGCGGACAAGGGCCTCGTGTGCGACTATCGGTGGGTAAGACGGGCGGTGCCCCTGCAGCCTCTGCCCCCCAGCCCTGCTGGTGCCCCTCGATCCCTCCCCCCAGCCCTGCCTGTGCCCCTCGCTCCCACCCCACAGCCCCTGCTTATCCACCCTCTCTCCGTCGCCCATTGCAGCTGGACGTGTTGCTCACCGTACACAGAGGTGCTGGTGAGCGACGAGAACGGAAACGCAGACGCTTTCACCGTGGACTATCGGAACCCCCGTCCCACCGCAGCCTGGTAACCTCCCGGGGAGCAGCGGGGGCTGGGGGCACTCGGGTGTTGTGTTCACCCAGCTGGCGTTGTGGTGCTGGGCGCGATTTCACTGTCCTGTGCTGCATTGCAGTGACTCTGTGTGTGTGTGTGCAGCATGGTGTATATGTGCATGCAGTGTCCGTGCAGTTTGTGTGTGTGTGCATGTGCACAGTGAGTGTGTGCATACAGTGTGTGTGTGCAGTATGCGTGTGTATGCATGCAGTGTGTGTGCACAGTGTGTGTGTGTGTGTGTGTGTGTGCAGTGTGTGTGTGTGTGTGTGTGTGTGCAGCATGATGTATATGTGCATGCAGTGTCCGTGCAGTTTGTGTGTGTGTGCATGTGCACAGTGAGTGTGTGCATACAGTGTGTGTGTGCAGTATGCGTGTGTATGCATGCAGTGTGTGTGCACAGTGTGTGTGTGTGTGTGTGTGTGCAGTGTGGTGTGTGTGTGCAGTGTGGTGTGTGCGTGTGCAGTGTGTGTGTGTGTAGTGTGCGCGCGCGCATGCAGTGTGTGTGTGTAGTGTACATTTGTGTGTGCAGTGTGTGCGTGTGCAGTGTCTGTGCGAGTGTGTGTGTGTGTGTGGGATCGGGGTGGGGGGGGACTCCTGAGGGGAGGCCGGGGGGGGAGGGCCCAGGCTGGACTCACCCCGATGGGGGGGGAAATGCAGCCAGACACAGGCCTTGGGCAGCACAAAGCGGCGGGGGAGGGGGGGGTGGCGGTGGCCTGGGGGCTGGGACCAGTTCCTAGGGGGGAGTTAGGAGGAGGGAGCCTGGCTGGCTTGGGGGGGTTGGGAGGGGCCTGGCTCCGGGCCCCCCTCCCCCCAGGCTGGGCCGGGCTGGCTGCTCCCGGCTCCTGTAACCACAAGTCTGGGATCCAACGACCCTTCTCTTCTACCTGCCGCCAGAGAGTCCCCTCTGGCCACGGGTTGGGGGGGCAGGGTCCGGGGGAACCCCCTGCCATAACCTGTGACAGCCCCCCCCCAAGGGCGGAGCCAATAACCAGCAGGTTAGAGCCGGGCCTCCCCTCCTTACTGTGACTCTCCCCCCCCCCCCACAGGTGAACGGGGTCCCTGCCCCTCCCCCGGCTCAGCAGGGGACACCCCAGTTCCTGCCCTGCCACCCACATGGCCCTGTGGGAACGGCGCTGGACCAGCAGAGCGTCAGTGGGGCCTTTGCACTGTCAATAAACACAGACACGCTGGGAGCAGAGTCTCGGGTCATTCCACTGCCAGGGACCCTCCCCCGGCGCTGGGCTGCGGCTGGCTCTGGGGTGGGAGGGGCTGGTTACACAGGAACCCCTCGCCCGGCGCTGGGATGCGGCTGGCTCTGGGGTGGGAGGGGCTGGTTACACAGGGACCCCTCGCCCAGCGCTGGGATGCGGCTGGCTCTGGGGTGGGAGGGGCTGGTTACACAGGGACCCCTCCCCCGGCGCTGGGATGCGGCTGGCTCTGGGGTGGGAGGGGCTGGTTACACAGGGACCCCTCGCCCAGCGCTGGGATGCGGCTGGCTCTGGGGTGGGAGGGGCTGGTTACACAGGGACCCCTTGCCCAGCGCTGGGATGCGGCTGGCTCTGGGGTGGGAGGGGCTGGTTACACAGGGACCCTCCCCCGGCGCTGGAATGCGGCTGGCTCTGGGGTGGGGGGGGGCTGGTTACACAGGGACCCCTCGCCCAGCGCTGGAATGCGGCTGGCTCTGGGGTGGGAGGGGCTGGTTACACAGGGACCCCTCGCCCAGCGCTGGGATGCGGCTGGCTCTGGGGTGGGGGCTGGCTACAGGGGGACCCCTCGCTCAGCGCTGGGATGCGGCTGGCTCTGGGGTGGGAAGGGCTGGTTACACAGGGACCCCTCGCCCAGCGCTGGGATGCGGCTGGCTCTGAAGAGGAGGCTGGTTAAATGGAGACTCCTTGCCCGGCACCGAGATGCAGCTGGCTCTGGGGTGGGGGACTGGTTACTGGGTGTGACGGACCGGGCTGGTCTGGGCACAGCTGAGGGCGTCTGCTCAGGGCAAATTGTTCAAATTTGGGGCTCCTTACAGCCCCCAGACTGGAAATCTTCCCAAATAGGCCACACACCAGTCCCACGGAGCGCTTCAGCTGCTTGCCTGAAGCCTCCCGAGCAAAACCCCTCCACCACCCCAGCAATATCCATGCCCCAGATGGCCCCGGGCCTCATACACAGGTGGGGGGTCCTAGCACCCAATCCCACCTACCCCGAACAAGTTCTGTCCGGTTCCAAGAAACCAGCCACAGATCCCTGGTCAATTTACCCTCTGGACCTTACCACAAATCACGCTGGGCCAATCCTTTAGCATCTAACAACTAAAGGTTTATTACTACAAGAAAGTAAATCATGAGAGTGAGGTTGTTAAAGTATCACACGTTACATGCACCGAATCTCCCAGTTCTTGGTGCAGGCTCTAGCAGAGATGTTACAGTTGCTGGGTTAACAGTCCTTGGTGCACATCCTATGCCAGGATGGGTCCACAGTTCTTCCCGGCTCCTGATTCCCTGTGAGGCCGCACCTGGGGTCAGGAGCAGATCTGAAGACCAAGATGGAGTCAGCCACATGGCATCTTTCTACCTCCTTCCTGGTCTCTTCTTGGCTGCAGCAGGTCACCTGGCCAGCGGCCTATCCCTGTGTCCCCTGCTGGTAGCCCCTAGGTATCAGTCCCCATTCTTGAGGGGTGTCCTTGGCCTATCGAGGGCTGTTCTTCCATAGAGACTTGCTCATCAGCACGTCCATAGGCAGACATTCCTGGCCCATTACTCAACCACATATAGAGAAATATTCAGTATCCACACAAAGTACGTGCTGCTACCTTCACACACAGACATTACACAATCACATGAATAGCATATCGAGAATCAGAAGAAAGTAAGCTTCTATTTGACACCTCACATGGCCCCCTTCGTGCCACTTTTGGTGTGAACACCCCCCCCCCCATGGGTACAGCAGTGACCCGACTGCTCCCCTCAAAATCCAATAATGTGACACCGGAGGACCCCTTGTCCAGAGCTGAGATGTGGCTGGCTCTGGGGTGGGGGACCTGGTTACAGGGGGACCCCTCGCCCGGTGCTGGGATGCGGCTGGCTCTGGGGAGGGAGAGCCGGTTACACGGGGACCCCTCGCCCGGTGCTGGGATGCAGCTGGCTCTGGGGAGGGAGAACCGGTTACACGGGGACCCCTCGCCCGGTGCTGGGATGCGGCTGGCTCTGGGGAGGGAGAGCCGGTTACAGGGGGACCCCTCGCCCGGTGCTGGGATGCGGCTGGCTCTGGGGAGGGAGAGCCGGTTACAGGGGGACCCCTCGCCCGGTGCTGGGATGCGGCTGGCTCTGGGGAGGGAGATCCAGTTACAGGGAGACCCCTCGCCCGGTGCTGGGATGCGGCTGGCTCTGGGGTGGGAGATCCAGTTACAGGGGGACCCCTCGCCCGGTGCTGGGATGCAGCTGGCTCTGGGGAGGGAGATCCAGTTACAGGGAGACCCCTCGCCCGGTGCTGGGATGCGGCTGGCTCTGGGGAGGGAGATCCAGTTACAGGGGGACCCCTCGCCTGGTGCTGGGATGCGGCTGGCTCTGGGGGCCTGGTTACATGGGGACCCTTCGCCTGGAGCTGAGATGCAGCTGGCTCTGGGGTGGGGGCCAGCAGCTGTGGAATCACCCAACAGAACAAAACGTCTGAGATCAGCCTGGGTCTCAGGCTGGCACTGATTGCCACAGGAGGGCATCTCCTGCTGCCCCAGCCTTGCTGTTTGGGGCCCCCCCCCACCTCTCTCACCCCCCCACCCCACCCCCGGGAGCCAGCAGTTCCGGGAGCCTGCAGAAAGGGAAGTGGTCAGTCGGCACAAAGTCAGGCCCCAGCTGCGGAACGGGGAAGTCGCCTGCAGGCTGCCGTGGGGTCGGGGTGTCAGCCCGGACTGCAGGGTCCCGCAGGGGAAACCGAGGCCGGAGCAGACATGAGCTCCCAGCAGAACCTACAAGGTACCATCCCCGTCTCCCGCCCCTAAGCTCCCCCGGAGGCCTGGGACCTGCTCCCCAAGCCGGCCTCCCCCGCAATCCACCCCGGACGCCTGGGTCCCATTAACTCAGCTGACCACACTCCCCCCCCCCCCCCCCCCCCCGGTGCCCACATCCCCTTCTCCTCCCCCCATTGCCTCCTCCCAGGCATCCACGTTCCCTTCTCCCCACCCCACCTCCTGGGCGCCCGCAACCCCTTCTCCCCCCGCACCCCTCCAGGTGCCTGAGTCCCCGTCTCCCCCCACCTCCCCCTACCCAGACACCTTCTCGCCCCCCTCACCTCTCCCGGCATCCGCATTCCCTTCTCCCCCCCGGGCGCCCCCGTTCCCTTCTCTCCCCCCCTGCTTCCCGGGCGCTCGTGTCCCCTTCTCCCCCCTCACGCCTCCGGGTGCCCGAGTCCCCCTCTCCCCCCACCTGCCCCCACCCAGACACCTGAGTCCCATCCCCCCTCAGTGCCCCCCGGATGCCTGGGTCCCATTTCCTGGCTGCACAGGGGCTGGGGGCGCTGGGGGTCCCCGGGGCTGGGAACGGGTGGCAGGGGCGGGGCGGTTCTCTGCTCTCGCACGGCCCTGGGTGCTCTCGGTTCCCCCGCGGGGACGGGGAAATGCAGCAAAAGCGAAACTCGGCCCGGGTCACCCAGAGGGGAAACTCAGGGAGGCTCAGAAAGAGGAAGACCCCCGCCTGGGAGGGAGGCTGGGGGGGAAGGGGCTGCAGGGCGCGGGGGAGGGGCACTGGCAGGGCTGGGGGGCAGGAGGGAGGGGCACCGGCAGGGCTGGGGGTCAGGGCTGGGGGGCGGGAGGGAGGGGCACCGGCAGAGCTGGGGGGCACGAGTGAGGGGCACTGGAAGGGCTGGGGGGTCAGGGCTGGGGGGCGGGAGGGAGGGGCACCGGCAGGGCTGGGGGGGCAGTGCTGGGGGGGCGGAAGTGAGGGGCACTGGCAGGCAGGAGTGAGGGGCACCGGCAGGGCTGGGGGGGCAGTGCTGGGGGGGCGGATGTGAGGGGCACTGGCAGGGCTGGGGGGGGCAGGGCTGGGGGACGGGAGGGAGGGGCACCGGCAGAGCTGGGGGGCTGGAGTGAGGGGCACCGGCAGGGCTGGGGGGACAGGGCTGGGGGGCGGAAGTGAGGGGCACCGGCAGGGCTGGGGGGGCAGGGCTGGGGGGCGGAAGTGAGGGGTACTGGCAGAGCTGGGGGGCTGGAGTGAGGGGCACCGGCAGAGCTGGGGGGCTGGAGTGAGGGGCACCATCAGGGCTGGGGGGCCAGGGCTGGGGGGCGGGAGTGAGGGGCACCATTGACCCTTTCTCCCCCCATGCCAGGGGGCAAGGCCTTCGGGGCGCTGAAGGCCCAGCAGGAGGAGTTCCTGGACTCCCTCAATCAGGTAGACGCTGCCCCCCGGCAGGGTGGGGCGGCCCCAGTGATGGGGGAGGGACACGCCCCCCCAGCATCCTGCCTGTCAGACCCTGGATTTTCCCCCAGCTCGCCATGCCCAGGGGGGCGGAGCTACCCTGTTGCCATGGTGCCACAGCTGGCTAGTGATGTCACGGGGGGCATGATGTCAGAGGGAGGGGCGGGGCTGTCGTCGCTCACCCCTGGCTGTGATGTCATCCCCGGGCGGCTGTGATGTCATCCCCGGGCGGCTGTGATGTCACCGGGGCACGTGATGTCATGTGCGGAACCGGGTGATGATGTCCAACTCAGCCCCCCTCTGTCTGCCCCCCAGCTCTGCCCCCCGCCGGCCCTCTCCATGCTCGCCGCCCACCTCCGCCCCGCCCCCCCTCTGCCCTCCGCTCCTCTCCCGCCCAGCCCAGCCCCCTCTCTCTGCCCCCCAGGAATTCATGGGCGACCCCAAATACAGCACGGATGAGGACCTGCCGGAGAAGCTGGAGGCCTTCAAGAGTGAGCGACTCCGAGGGCGGAGGAGGGCTAGTTTGGGGGGGAGGCCCGACGCACCTGGGGAGGGGGCCAGGGGTCCTCCAGGGCCTGGGGATGGGGGAGGGGCGCCTATCGGGGGGACTGGAGATGGAGCAGCAGTGCCCCCTGGGAGTGGGTGGGGGAGTCCTGAGCGGGTCTGTCTAACCCTCCTGTCTGTCCGTCTGTCCGGCAGAAAAATACATGGAGTTTGACCTCAATGGGGATGGAGACATCGGTGAGTCCCCATGTGTACGTGTGTACGTGTGAGGGTGTGCCTCTGTGCTTGTGTGTGCACGGGTATGCAAGGGTGTGCCTGTGTGTGCGCGTGCGTGCAAATGTGTGCATGGTTGTGCAAGGGTGTGCCTGTGTGCGTGTGTGTGCATGCAAATGTGTGCGCAAGTGTGTGTGTGGGTGCATGGGTGTGCCTCTGCAAATGTGTGCCTGTGTGCGTAAGGGTGTGTGAGGTTGTGCCTCTGAGTGTGTGTGCAAGTGTGTACACATGTGTGTACGTGTGTGCGAGGGTGTGCCTCTGGGAGCTTGTGTGCTTAAGTGTGCACGGGTGTGCCTCTGTGAATGTGTGCGCACAAGTGTGTGCAAGGGAGTGCCTCTGTGAGTGTGCATGTGTGCAAGTGTGTGGTTCCATGTGTACGCGTGAGCAAGGGCGTGGCTCTGTGCGTGCGCACACGTGCGAGCGTAGGCCTGCGTGCAAGCACGTGTGCATGCAACTGTACCCGGGTGCACTGGTGTGCGTTTCTAAAGGGGTCCCTCTCCTAGCAGGGCGTCTGCAGCTTGCGGCCCGGCGGTTCCCCGGGGGGGTGACGAAGCTCCCAAAAGACTTCCCGTCCGTCGCCTGGGACCCAGCCTGTCCCCTCGCTGCGCCGTCCCGCTCTCCCTCCGGGCGTGGAGGCCCCCGGCCGCCCCGGCCCAACCTGGGCGCTGCAGAGTTTGGCAGCCAGCTGGGGCTAGTCTGGATGGGGGTCTGAACCGGGGCCAAATTCAGCAGCTGCTGCGCTCCCCATCAGAGCCCGGGTCCAGAGCCTGAGGGGGACTGCCGGGCGCCGGCCGGGCAGCTCCTTTTATATCCGCCTGCTGGGCCCTGATTGGCTGCCTCCGCTGGGGCCACTCCATCCCACTGGGAGGACCTCTCTTCTGCTCTTTTCCCCGGGCTGGGGGGCGGGGCCTAACCCAGCCCCGCCACGGCGTGCTCGTGTGTGCAAGGCTGCGAGAACACGTGTGTCTGGAGATGAGCACGCTCAGTCACGTCCGGGAGTGTGAGCGGACGAGCCCATGCAACCTCTGGCATGCGGCCATGCACAAGCGTGTGCACGCGGGCGGGCGAATGTCTGCGAGAGCGTGGGCCCCCGGCCGCCCTGACCCCTGCCACCCCCCCCCCAGACATCATGGCCTTGAAGCGGATGCTGGAGAAACTGGGGGCGGCCAAGACCCACCTGGAGCTGAAGAAAATGATCACGGAGGTGACGGGCGGCCTGGGAGAAACCATCAGCTACCGGGACTTCGTCCGCATGATGCTGGGCAAACGCTCGGCCATCTTCAAACTGTGAGCGCCCCTCGGGAACCCCCCCCGGCGCCCCTCTGACCCACAGCCCCCCTCCGGCGCCCCTCCGACCCACAGCCCCCCTCCGGCGCCCCTCCGACCCACAGCCCCCCCGGTGCCCCTCGGGAACCCCCCCAGCACCCCTCTGACCCACAGCCCCCCCCAGCACCCCTCCGACCCACAGCCCCCATCCGGCACCCCTCGGGAACCCCCCCAGCACCCCTCTGACCCACAGCCCCCCTCCGGCGCCCTTCCCTCCCTCCCTGCAGCGCCCCCCCCCCCGCTCTGTGACCTGACCCAGCCCTGGAACCACCCCCCAGCCCCCTGCCACCTCTCACCCTTCCTCTGCTCCCCCCAGGATCCTGATGTACGAGGACAAAGCCAAGGAGAAGGAGGACAAGCCGGCGGGGCCCCCTGCCAAGAGAGCCATCGCCGACCTCCCCTAGCCGGCCCCGGCACCCCCCTGCGGGCAGCGCTGCGGGGAACCCAGCCACGGACGACGTCGACAGGGCTGGGGGGCAGGGGGGTACTGACAGGGGAGACTGGTTTTCCGGGGGGGCTGGGGGGCAGTGCTGGACCAGCCCCCCTCATTTCACCTTGACATGACCCTGGGCACGAAGGTCATGACCTCTTCCCTACCCCCCACACTTTGCCCCCAACTCCTAACGCACGCCAACCCTGCAAAGGATTCTGGGATCCCCCCTCCCCGCCCCACCAGGCTCCCGCCAACCCCACAAAGGATTCTGGGCCAGCCAGCGTGACGGAGGTTAAAGGTCACCAGTGCCTTGGCTCTCACGGGGTCAGCAGAAGGTGAAAGGTCAGGGGTTACCGGGGGGTGACCCATATGTGTGCTATTGCCAATAAAAGCCTATTAATGACACCGCTGTTGCCAGCTGGTTTCTATGGGCATTGATCATGGGGGGGGGCAATATGTGACATCATTCCCAGCCAATCAGGGACCTCCAGGCAGACGTAATGGGGACGGAAGGCCCTGATTGGCCAGGATGTGGGTGGGTTGGGCTTCCGCCCGGGTGGAATGATCCACTAGCTGCAGAGGTGGGATTATCCCAATATGGAGAAGTGGGGGTGTGTGTGCGTGTGTCTTCCAGTGGAATGGCCCATTATAGCCAGAGGGGTGGGATGGAATGTGCCATGGGGGAGAGGGGGAATGGACTGGCCCATTATAGCAGGGAAGGGTGTGTCTCCTCCTGGGAAGATCCATTATAACAGGATATAGAACATTCCATTAAACAAGGCATGGGGGTGTAATGGTGGGTTACAGGAGGCATTGGAATATTCCATTATAGAGGGGATGGGGGTATCGGAATGTCCCATTAGAGAAAGGATGGTAGAAAATACCATCGTGGAGGGGAGGGACGTGTCTTGGTG
Organism: Pelodiscus sinensis; assembly: GCF_049634645.1. Taxonomy (NCBI): domain Eukaryota; kingdom Metazoa; phylum Chordata; order Testudines; family Trionychidae; genus Pelodiscus; species Pelodiscus sinensis. The sequence continues at coordinate 474,417 of NW_027466017.1, forward strand.
GAAGGGCCTATTATAGCAGAGTGTTGGGGTGAAAAGTGTTATTAGCTCAAAGGAAGGTAGGAATGAACCATTCGAGCATATGAGGGAGAGTGGCACAGTCCATTTAATGGGAAGGGGGTATCTCCTGATGGAATGACCCATTATAGCAACACAGGGAGGGTGCCACTACAAGGAACTATTATAGCACATGGGATTGGACCATTTCATTATTATATGGAGCGGGAGGGGAGTCTCCCAGTGGAACGGTCCATTATTTGTGTGGTTGGAAGGTGTCATGGTAATGGGGAGGTGCCTTCAGGTGGAATGGTCCATTCAAGCAGGTGGGATTGGAACCTCCCATTATAATTCGGAGGGGGGGTGTCATGGTGGAATGGTCCTTTATCGTTATTGGAAGGGGAGTTCGACCATCCCATTGAACTATGGAACTACAGGGGTGTCTCCCAGAGGGACTTTTCATTACGGCAGGGCAGGTGTTCATGGCCTGGTTCAGATCAGTACAGGCAGCTGCAGCCCTGTCCAGCCTGGGCCCACAAGGCAGACACCCGCCCCCGTTGGCCTTCCCCCCACCCAGATTCTCCACCTCCCAGCCCCTTCAATGGAATATGCCCTAACAAACCACCCCCTTTTACAGAAAGCCCTCCTCCCGGCATATCGTTGTGCAAATGGCACGGCCCCGCTCTGATAGACTTAGCTAGACATATAGATACATGAGAGTGAGTGCGTCTGTCTGCTTGTGTGTCCGTTTGCTCAAGAGGAAACGGTCAGAGGTAGGACCCCCAAATCCGGCAGGTATGGGGCTGGTGGGGCCAGGACAACGGGAAGTGCCTGGAATGGGATTGTTGCTCATCCAAGGGGAAGGGAGGGGTCGGCTAGAAGGGACAGTTATACTGTGGAATGACCACAAGGGGGCACATGCCAGTGCACCCACAGCCTTGGGGAGCTGTGGAGTCTCACCGCCCTGGCCAGCCCAGAGAAGAGGTCCCTGCTGCCCTGACAGCCCCAAAGAGCCATGGAGCAGCCAGTGGCTGAGCAGTGTGGCCCCTGCCACCCCAGGCGAGCCCCAGGAAGCAGCCACTGGCTGCTCCCAGCCCTTCCTCAGACTCCTGCACCTTCCATCCTCTGCCCTGAGCCCCCCAACCCTGACTCCTGCACCCCCACACCACCCAGCCCTCTGCCCCGACTGCTGTACTCCCCCCACCCCCTACCATGGGCCTCCACAGGGACCCAGGCAACGTTGGGTAAATCCTCTACTTATTACATAATTATATAGGTTGGGAAAATTGTTAATGGGCCTCTTCGATTTTTCAAATCCTGCACTAATGACAGGCCTTCCCCCCCCCCCCATCACAAACATACAAGCTCCCCCTCCTCAAATCAACTGGTTTTACTCTTCCTGAAGCCACTCCCCTTATGCAAATGAGCACATTACATTACCTGCACTGAAGGACATCAGAAGCCATTGGGTTTGTGCGGATGAGAAGGATCTCACGTCCGGCAGCTGAACGAGCCAGGAACCCTCCGATCCTTCGCGGACATGATGCAAACGGCCAATGCCGCTCCATACTCCCCGGGACATTACCGATCAGTTTATGCGAACTAACACGCTCTCCAGATAATCCAGTTTGGGATGCTATGTCAATGAGCCCCGAATTAACCCTTCCTGATTTCAGCACTCGCCTTCGATCCCACTGAACCTCCACCTTGCTTTTTATCAATCCCCGCTTCCTTCCTGCATACACTGTGCAAATAGAAAAGCGATTTTATGCCGCCACCACCCCTGCTTTTGCATGCAAAGGAGAGACAAGCAACTCTTTTCCCGTCCACAAACCTCTCCTCTTTTGCATACATGATGAAAACCAGAAAACGGTCTGAATCAGCGGTCTCAAGAGCCCCACCCCTTTGCATATATTATGCAAATCACGACACACCCCTGAATGACACTACTCCTTGGGGCAGGAATCCCTTCCCTTTGCATACATTATGCAAATCAAATCCTTCCTTAAATGCTAATAATCAAATGAGAGACACGTGCCACCTCTTTTTGCATAAATTATGCAAATTACCCGCCAGCCTCCTGGCTCTGGGCAGCCCCGCCCTTTTCCTCACTGACCTTTCCCCGCCCCTCCCATGCCGTAGCCCCGCCCCGACGCAGCGTGAGGGGGCGTGGCCTCTCTCGCGCCGCCGGGCCCAGGGACCCGGATGGCCGTTTAGTCGGTGCCTAGACGCCGAGGCTGCCACATCGGGCCCTGGAAAAAAAATAATAAAGCAAAGGGGGGGGGGGGACCCGCCGTAATCCGCATCCATCCTCCGTCTGGCGCCCCCATCCGCTCCCGGGAACCCCGTATCCGGAGAGAGCGGACCGAGCCCGATCCGGAGAGGTGCGTATCGAGCCGGTTCCGACCCGCTGGGCCGGGCTGGCGGCCCCTGAAAAGGGGGCGGGGCGGGGAGACAGGGCAGCCGGCTCGGCTGGAGCCGGTAGAACGTTCAGGCCTCCGCCATCTTGTCCCCGGCCCTCTCTTTCTCCCCCCCCCCCCCCCGTCTTCATCCGCATCCATCCGCCCTCGGGGGGGCCCCATCCGCCCCCTGCCACCCCCCAGCCCCCCGCAAATCGCTTCCTCTGCCCCCCCGCGGGGGCATTTGCCCCATGGGGGGCACCTGGGGTGACTCGCCAGCCCTCCCTCCGCAGAGCCTCCGAGAGGAGTGACTGTTGTGAGAGGGAGCAGCCCCCCCACCCCCAAACTTGGGGGGGTGAGGTCAGGGAGGGGTCACCGTGGGAGGGGACACAGTGGGGGGGGCTGGACCCTCCTTTGACCCCCCCCCACACATTTCAAAGCCACCCCACCATTTTAGAGGGGAATGGGAGGTTTTGGGGGGCCAGGGAAATCTGGGGGGGCTGGGCTGGGGGTGAGAGGTGGGGGGAAGGCAGCTGTCAAAACCCTGCCCCCCCCCAGTGGAACCCCCAAAATTAAATCCACTGGGGAAACCCCCCCTTCTGTGGGGGGTTTCATGGTACATTTGGAGGCGCAGTTTTGGGGTACCCCCCAAGCTGGGGGCCCCTGTTGCTGCCTCGGCAAGGGGTGAACCCCATTGTTTGTGCTTTTATTTCCCCCGGGGCACACAAACTTCAACTCTCATTTTGTGGGGGGGGGTGGAGCTTTCAAGGCCAATATTGGGGTGTCAGTGACATTTGGGGGTGCCGGTGGCCGCCACACCGGGGCTGCTTGTCATCAAGCCCTCTGATTTCTTTTTTTTCCCCCAGGGGTGCCCTAAAAAACCCAAAAATCAAACCCACTGTAAATGTATTATCTGACGGATGGGGTAAACCAAGTCTGAGATTTGGGGAATTGTTGAAATTTGGGGGGGGTGACTCGGGGAAAGAAATCCCTTCTTGTTCTCTCTCTAGAGCACCCTAAAACGTTTACGTCTCTCCCAAAGCCCAGCCCGTTTTGAGGGGGGCAGTAAGACATTTCCATGGCAAAATGTCATTGAAACGTGGGGGTATCCGACACCTTTCCTCATTCTGGGGAGCGGCGTTAGAGCGCAATAAACCCCCCTCTTTCCTTGGCAGCACCCCGGGATTTCTAAACCCCAGGGGGAATCCAGGTGCAGATTTTCAGGCGGTTAGCAAGGCTGGGGTGTTGCTGCAGTCTCGGTGTGGGGGACGGCTGGCTGGGTCGCCACCCTACAAATATTCTGCAAATAAATAGGAGTTGCTGAGGCTAAAACCGGGTTTGAATTAGCCGTAGCAGAAAAAAGACGATTTAAATGTTGCCGGCGTGGAAATTTGGGGGTGCGTTTTGAGGGGGGTGTTGGATAGCTTTACCCCTCGTTCCCTTCTTCCCTCCGGTGCCTTGCAAACGCTGTGGGTCACGTTTGGGGTGTGATGCAGGGAAGAGCTGTGTGTCACCCCCACAAAAATAAAGCCTGCGAAAAATGCACAGGGATATTTAGTTTTGGGGGGGCTGCTTCTGCTGCACCCCTGTCAGCACCGCCCTACGCATACCAGTTGAAGGAAATGACCACGGATCTGTTATCAATCTGATGGGCGGAGGTGATTGGTTTTGGGGGCATGAATTTGTATTTTATTTCTCTTTCTAATAAGGGCTGTGAATCTGGAGAGTGTTAATGGGGTAGAATCGAAATATCCCCCCACCTCTTTATAATCCCAAATGATGTGTATTCATGAGCTGATGATATTTCTTGAAGCGAAAGGTGGGGTGTGGCGGAGATTTGGTGGTTTATTTTTTAAACCAGGAAGGAAGTAAACTCATGATGGGTGTGAATTATTAATCAGTGTCCATTAGCTGCAGCCGCCTTTCTCGGTGGGGTTGATAATTGGCCCTGGATTAAAAGAAAAATGAGACCACAGTAAAGGTTATGTACGGGGCTGTGTATCGCAGCCATATTGGGGGGCGAATGGTAGGGATGGAATTGAAATTCCTGCCCCTTCTCTGGGTTGTGGGGGGCTGAGGGGGGGCAGCAGGCTGGCTAGCCGTCCTTATTTGATTTTCCTATCCAACGTGAGTGGGCACAAGTGGTGTGAATTCTCTTCTCGTGTGTCGTGCTAGAGCTGGGGCAGACGGTTAATTGAGCAGCGTTCTTAGGGTTACCCGAACATTTGGAAAGGGGAACAGCTAAAAAACGAGCTGGGGGGCGGTGGTCCCCCGACCTTTGGGGATCTGCATCGTGATGGGTGTAAGACGCCCAGCGAGAGCCGTGTTCGGTGCGCTCTGGGACCACCGGGAGAGGCTAATGCGAGAGCGCTGTGAATTCCATCTGCAGCGGGATTCGGGCTGCCCGCTACCTGCTCCCCTCCTTGTGGGGGTGACCCTAACATCAGACACGGGGGCATCTGTACTTTGGTCTCGCCTCACCGCGCGTGGCTGGAGCATCCATACCGGGGTCACGTTCCTCCGTCACGTGGGGAGCCAAACGGGTCCCATCGCCCGGGCGGAAGAATTCAGAGCAGCGTCCGGGGAGAACTTTCCGCCTCCCCAGACGAGTAATGCACCAAGGTCAGCATGCCCCGGGTCTCCGAGGGAGGCCCCCAAACGACACTTCCTGGAAAGCGACACAGGCACCCCGAAAGTTGCAGGGTGAGGATGGGAACAGGGCATTTGCAGAATGAAGTGTGGCTGTCCACGCCAGCATGCGGAGTCTGCCCTCCTCTCTCCTTCCTCCTCCGAGTTCAAGGCCTCTGCTGCCATCCCTCCGCCAAGCCACCCGTGGAAAGGCAGGTCCCCACCCGCTCGCAAAAGGGATGCTTGGCCCGCAACGTAACTTGCCGCCGTGTTGTGTCGGGCGTACCCCAGGATTTCGGAGCTGGGCGTGAATGGGATGTGTGTGCCGTGCCGTGCCGCGGTGAGGGGGGGCTGTATGTTTTCCTGGCTCAAGTGGACAGCTGTGAAGGGGCTAGTTATTGACCCCGCTTTTCTGTGGTGATCCACCGGTTTGTGGCACGGACGCTGGATTTCGCAGTGGTGGTGTGTACCAGGGATACCTCATCCTGCCCGGGCGGGAGAGATGGCCTCCATTTCTGTGCAGCGTGTGCGGGTTGTCAGCATTCTGTGTACCAATATCGTTTTGTATTCAACAGGGTACTTAGGGCGGGTGCCTTTTAAGCCTGATTCCTGGGAACAGCCCCCTTCTCTTTCTTCCTTAGCCATGTGCCAAAACAGGCGCTTGTGTTTCCTGGCCAGCCTGGCGTGACCTCGGTAACGCAGGGTACCCCCAACCCGTCCGAGGCGTGAGAGCCAGTGTTTACTCCGTAACGGGGTTGTTTCCCCTGCAAGCCCTAGCCATCTCTGTGGTCCCCGGTGTCTTGCTCAGAAACAGAGAGGTGTGAGCGACCCCCACACGCACCACGAACCCATTTGGAAGTGAACTGGAAGGTTGCACTGATGTGTAATGGATTGCACCGGACTTCGCATCACTCAATTGCCCGCTGCCGCATGGGTTAACCAGCTCGCCAGTTACTAAGCGCCTGGATTTTTTCCCCCTGGCCGGTTCTTGACAGCTAGTTTGTGTTGCTTCCTTCCTTCCCTCCTTGTCTGACAGCAGCGGGTCCCTGGATTTGTGTCTTCCCGGCCTTCCAGAATAGTCGTTGGGTTAGTGATAACTCTGCCCGGGTTGTAGAGGGATTGTCTTGGGAACGCCTCTCCCCGAGCCAGCTGGCATTTCGCTAGGCAGAGCAGAGCGCTGGTCTGTGCACGTTGGCGAGTTTGACACGGGTTTAGTGGTGCCCCGCTTTATTCTCGAGGGGCGCTCGTCTGTGTGCGGCGTGCGCTTGGGCTTTGCTTTTCCCTCTCACCAAACCTCCCCGTAATGCGCCTGCACTGGGGGAGGAGGGAACCTCTCCTTCCGGCTCCTCCGCCTTCCCCGGCCCTGCCCGGCTGGGTCTTCCGGCTCAGCCAGGAAGGGCGGGGATATGGGGCACGGTGATTGGCGAGAGCCCGTGCGCGGCTTTAGCTTTCGGCTGGAAACGGCTGCCGCTCCCGTGGCCAGACAGACGCCGCTCCTGCTTGGCGGGGCTGTGTGTTACAGCTGAGAGCCTGGGGGCGGGGGGGGGGGTTAGAACCGCGGGGCTGGGAATCATGATTCTTGTCCCCAGCTCTGGGGGGCTGGGCGGGCTGGCTCCAGGCAGCGTCAGGCTGGATTTCCCCATCTCCTGGGGCGAGCTGCACCTCCTAAAATCCACAGCTGCGCTGTCGGGGGGCCCTTGACCCCAGGCGTTTCAGCCGAGTCAGAGGGGCAGGCCGGGGTCCGGAGACAGGGCGCTGCCCTAGGAAGGAAACGGCCAGTTGCCTAAGGGCCACAGAACATGTTTGTTTGGACTGGCCAGGTCCGTTTCCTCTTCCCTTGCTTGCTGGGGGCTCCACAACTGGCCGCCCACGTGCGCTTTCCTGGGGCGGCGCTGGGGGGCACCTCGCCTGTGCTTGGGGAGGACTCTCCGAGCCAGACTTGTTTCCCCCCGGCGCTGGGGGGACCGGGGCATTGTGCTGCCAGGCCTTGGCGTTGCAGGGGGCCGGGGGGGCAGCGAGCGGGCGGGATCCCTGGGCCGGGTTCCGGCTCTGGCGGGGGGCGGCCCGGCCTCGGGGGTCTCTCACCGCCCCCCTCTTGTCGGCTGCAGACAGAGGCCCGTTTCGCGAGGAGCCAGGAGGAACCAGCGTACTCAATGACCTTCCAGCGCAATGTCAGATCGTTTGGGGCCAGCAGCAAAGGGGAAGGATGGCAAAAAGTACTCCTCGCTCAACCTGTTTGATACGTACAAGGGGAAGTCCTTAGAGATCCAGAAACCCACCGGTACGGGCCCCCGGCGGCGGGGGGGGGGACGGGGACGGGGGAGCAGGCCGTAACCCCTCTCTCCCCACAGTAGCCCCTCGGCATGGCTTGCAGAGTCTCGGGAAAGTTGCCACGGCCCGGCGCATGCCACCCCCTGCCAACCTGCCAAGCTTAAAAGCGGAGAACAAAGGCAATGACCCCAACGTCTCGCTAGTGCCAAAGGACGGGACAGGATGGGCAAGCAAGCAGGACCAGCCCGACCCAAAGAGGTGAGCGGCCTTTGCCTCGCCGGGGGTGGGGGGTGGGGGGCGACCTCCCCCCCACGGGCCTGCCTGATGGGTTCCCTCCCTCGCAGTACCGATGCCTCGACGCCTCAGCCGCCGGAATCGCAGTCGCCGCCGGCTACACAGACGCCTGCCTCGAGCCAGCCGAAACGACCCCCAGCAGCACCCGAGGTGAGGACGCTGCGGGGCGGGGGGCCGACGGGCACGGGCCAGCCAGCATCCAGGCTAGAGAACAAGGAGAGGTCCAACTCCCGGCTCCTTCCCTCCAGCCACTGGAACCCACTGCCCTCCCGGGGGGACCCAGGCATCCCGGCTGCCCTGCCAGTGGGAGCGGGTCGGTGTGCCGCACAGAACTGGGGGGTGGGGGGGCTGCAGGCCCCATCTCAGCCTAACCCGCCCCCTTTTGTTCTCAGAATCCCCCTACAGTAGCAAGCGGGGTAAAGTCTTGGGCACAGGCCAGCGTTACCCATGGAGCGCAAGGAGATGGTGAGTTGGTTTCCTGATTGGGGGGGGGGGGGGGGGGGAATGTCACACAGTGTTCACCTGTGGAACTCTCTGCCACTTGACATCATGGAGTCCAAGACCCGCAGAGGCTCAGACCTGTCCCTGCTGATGGGAGCCCTCCAGCCCTGTCCAGGGGATGCTAGAACCTGAGCCAGCTGCTGAGTCAGCCGTCAGGAAGGCCACAGCCACCCCATTGGGCCCAGAGACAGCCTAGGTGGGCCCTGGTGTGGCTCGGCCTGGCAGTTCCCTGCCTTGCTCCTCCAGCCTTGTGGGGGGGTGGTTGGTCCTCCCGAAGCCTGGAAATGAAACGCATGGGACCTCCGGGGTTGGAGCGTTGCCTCTTGCTTCTAGTGGCACAGGTGGGGATGGGGGGCTCCCCAGAGCCCTCAAGGTAGCGCCCCGTCGGCTGGGCAGGTCATAGAGCTGGGAGCTGTGCGGTCCAGCCCCCTGCCCAGAGCAGGAGCAGCCCAACTCAATCAGCCCAGCTGGGGCTTGGTCAGGCCAGGAATTAACCACCTCTAGGGACGGAGAGTCCACCCCTCCCTCGGGAACCCGGCCCAGCGCTTCCCACCCGCCTCGGGAGAGCGTTTGTCCTAATCTCCAAGCCAGACCCCCCCCCCGCAACTTGAGCCCGTCGCTCCTCGGAGAGTCCACCCCTCCCTAGGGAACCCGGCCCAGCGCTTCCCACCCGCCTCGGGAGATCGATTGTCCTAATCTCCAAGCCAGACCTCCCCCTGCAACTTGAGCCCGTCGCTCCTCGGAGAGTCCACCCCTCCCTAGGGATCCCGGCCCAGCGCTTCCCACCCGCCTCGGGAGAGCGATTGTCCTAATCTCCAAGCCAGACCCCCCCCCTGCAACTTGAGCCCGTCGCTCCTTGGAGAGTCCACCCCTCCCTCGGGAACCCGGCCCAGCACTTCCCACCCGCCTCGGGAAATCGATTGTCCATGGCTCCTCGGAGAGTCCACCCCTCCCTCGGGAACCCGGCCCAGCGCTTCCCACCCGCCTCGGGAGAGCGTTTGTCCTAATCTCCAAGCCAGACCCCCCCCTGCAACTTGAGCCCATGGCTCCTCGGAGAGTCCACCCCTCCCTAGGGAACCCGGCCCAGCGCTTCCCACCCGCCTCGGGAGAGCGTTTGTCCTAATCTCCAAGCCAGACCTCCCCCTGCAACTTGAGCCCATGGCTCCTTGGAGAGTCCACCCCTCCCTAGGGAACCCGGCCCAGCGCTTCCCACCCGCCTCGGGAGAGCGTTTGTCCTAATCTCCAAGCCAGACCCCCCCCTGCAACTTGAGCCCGTCGCTCCTCGGAGAGTCCACCGCTCCCTCGGGAACCCGGCCCAGCGCTTCCCACCCGCCTCGGGAGAGCGATTGTCCTAATCTCCAAGCCAGACCCCCCCCTGCAACTTGAGCCCATTGCGCCTTGTTCTGCTACCCGCCCCCCCGAGAACAGCCTCTTGGGAACCCCCCTCAGGGAGGCGCAGGCTGCTCTCGAATCCCCCCTCGCTCTCCACATCTTCCTTGAAACGCGGGGCCCAGAACTGGCCACAATCCTCCAGCCGAGGCCTGAGCGGCGCCGAGCAGAGCGGGAGAACGACTCCGCGGATCAGGCCCACAACACGCCCGGTCATGCCGCCTAGAATCACGTTGGCTTTTCCCGCGGCAGCGTCCCACGGCTGGCTGCTACGTAGGAGTGGCCCACTGCCCCCCAGCTCCCTGCCTGCCTAGAGAGCTGGGCTGACGGGCCCCCCCTCTCCCCGCAGGTGGAAAGGGATCAAGCCTACTGTCGCGATTCTCTCGCGAGGAATTTCCGACCCTGCAGGCGGCTGGAGACCAGGACAAAGCGGGCAAAGAAAGGGACGCTACCGATGCATCGTATGGGCCCGGACCAAACCTCCGCCCCCAGAGTGAGCCCCCCCCGGCGGGCAGGGGAGGGGGGCGCAAGGGGAGGAGCCATGAACCCAGGCAAACCTGGCCTCACCCGTCCCCTGCCTGCCGGGCGGGGGGCAGCCGGAGGCCTTGTTCCAGCCTCACCCGTCCCTTTTCCTTTGCAGACGCGACGAGCTGGCGGGATGGCGGCGGGCGGGGCACTGACGGGGAGGTGCCCGAGCAGCACCCTGGAGCCCCCGAGGGGCGGGCCGGGGTGGGCGCCCAGCCCTCCGCCCCGCCCCACTTCCCTCCCTACCGGGGGATGATGCCACCATTCGTGAGTGTCCGGGGCAGGGGGCGGGATGAGGTTGGGGGGCGGGACCAGAGCTGAGGAGGGGTACAACCCCCCCCCCCAGCACTGGAACTGCTCCAACGGCCGGTCTCCTTGCAGATGTACCCCCCGTACCTCCCGTTCCCACCTCCGTACGGGCCGCAGGGACCCTACCGCTACCCCACGCCGGAGGCACAGAGGTGAGTGGGGGGTGAGGTCTTGGGGCTGCAGCCAGGGGGGCTGGTCCTGGGAGCAGTGGCTAGTGGTTAGAGCAGGGAGGCTGGGTGCCGGGGGGCTGGGTTCTCTCTCAACTCTGGGAGGGGAGCGGGGGCTAGTGGTTAGAGCGGGGAGGCTGGGTGCCAGGGGGCTGGGTTCTCTCTCAACTCTGGGAGGGGAGCGGGGGCTAGTGGTTAGAGCGGGGAGGCTGGGAGCCGGGGGGCTGGGTTCTCTCTCAACTCTGGGAGGGGAGCGGGGGCTAGTGGTTAGAGCGGGGAGGCTGGGAGCCAGGATGCCTGGGGTCTCGCCTGGCTCTGTGACAGGAGTGGGGGCTAGTGGTTGGGGGGGAGGGGTTTGGTTACCTGGACTCCTGGCTTCTCCCCCCGGCCCTGGGAGGGGAGCGGTGGCTAGTGGTTAGAGCGGCGCTGGGACGCTGGGTTCTGTGCCCCGCCCATCTGTGGTTCTCGTCCCCTGCCCCCAGGTTCCCGCGCCTGGCGGGGCCCCGCCCCTCACAGCCCCCGCCGCGCCTGGTGGAGCCGGTGAGCCGCCCGCCCGTGCTCAAGCAGGACGACCTGAAGGAGTTTGACGAGCTGGACCAGGAGAACGACGATGGCTGGGCAGGTAGCGCCGGGCTGGGGGGGGCGAAGGCCAGGCTGGGGGGGTCCCCGCGGGCAGGGTCTGACTGCCTCTCTGCTGGCCAGGCGCCCACGAGGAGGTGGATTACACCGAGAAGCTGAAATTCAGCGATGAAGAGGACGGCAAGGAGTCTGACGAGGAAGGGGCTGAGAAACGGTAAGGGGGCGGGGGCTGGCCCCACTGCGCCCCCCTTCACCTCTGCCCTGCCGTGCCCCCACCACACCCCCCTGCCCTGGCCTCCTTCCCCCCCGCATCTCGTCCCTGCCACACCCCCCCTTCGTCCTGGCCTCAGCCCCCGTCGCTCCCCCTTTCCTCTGCCCCCCCAACTCGGACCCACCACCCCACATCCATACCCCCAGCCCTGGCCCCCCGACGACCTCTCTGCACCCTTGGCTGAGCCCTGTCCTCTGCCCCCAGCCAGGACAGCGAGGGGCCGGGCCCCGACAGCAGGAAGCCCAGCGGCCCCACGGAGGAGCAGCCCCCTGTCAAGGCAGCCTGGGCCGAGGGCTCCCAGCCCCCAGAGGCGGCCAAGGAACCGCCTGCTGCCCCCGCGCCTCGCCCCCCGCCGCCGCCCCCACCCCCCAACCGGGGCAACTGGGGGCAGCCCAACGACTTCCCAGTGAGTAGGGGGGGCATTCCGGGGCGGATGGGGAGGGGAGGGGAGGGGCCGCTTGCTGTCACTGGCACGGGCTCTGGGGGGCAGCTGGGGGCCGGGGAGCAGAGGTGCAAGGGTTTGGCTAGTGCCCTGGGGCAAGGGGGTTGGGCTATGGGGCTAGTACTACTGGGGGGAGTGGACAGCCCCCGAGCCTGGCGGCCTGCCCCAGGGGAGGGGCCATGAGCTTCTGAGCACCCAGAGGGAGGGGCACGTTGCCTGTTGGCCAGTGGGAGCTGGGGGCGGGGTCAGTGCCCGGGGGGGCGCCCAGGGATCATGTCTTAGGGGGGGGGGATATCGAGGCGGGCTGTGGGGGATGGGGGGCGGCGTCAGTGCCCGGGGGGGCGCCCAGGGATCACGTCTTGGGGGCGGGGGATATCGAGGCGGGCTGTGGGGGATGGGGGGCGGGGTCAGTGCCCGGGGGGGCGCCCAGGGATCATGTCTTAGGGGCGGGGGATATCGAGGCGGGCGGTGGGGGATGGGGGGCGGGGTCAGTGCCCGGGGGGGCGCCCAGGGATCACGTCTTGGGGGCGGGGGATATCGAGGCGGGCGGTGGGGGATGGGGGGCGGGGTCAGTGCCCGGGGGGGCGCCCAGGGATCACGTCTTAGGGGCGGGGGATATCGAGGCGGGTGGTGGGGGACGGGGGCGGAGTCCGGGGCCCGCGCGGAGGCCCGGCCGCCCCTGAGCCGGCTGCCCGCAGGGCCGGGCGGCGGCGGCGGAGGACGAGGACGAGGCCTGGCGGCAGCGGCGCAAACAGTCCTCCTCGGAGATCTCGGCGGCGGTGGAGCGGGCGCGGCGGCGGCGGGAGGAGGAGGAGCGGCGCATGCAGGAGGAGCGCCGGGCCGCCTGCGCCGAGAAGCTCAAGCGCCTGGACGAGAAGTTCGGGGCCCCCGACAAGCGCCTCAAAGCCGAGTCCCCCAAGGACGCACCGGCCCCCCCGCCACTGCCGGCCCCGGCCGCCAGCCCCCCGGCCCCTGCCCCCCCGGCCCCCGCCCCGCCGGCGCCAGCCCCGGCCCCAGCCCCCGCCCCGCCGGAGGAGGCCAGAGACCCGGAGGAGCCTGACCCGGCCGGCCGACCCCACAGCCGCCGCGGCAGCACCAGCGGCAGCTTCGACACCGGGGCAGGTAGGAGCTTCCTGCCCCACAGGGTCGGGGGGGCCTTACCATGTGGGGCTTGTCTGGGGGGCCCCCTGCCCCATGGGGCCTGTGTCTGGAAGGGGGGGCCCCCTGCCCCGTGGGGTCTGTGTCTGGAAGGGGGGGCCTCTGCCCCATGGGGCCTGTGTCGGAGGGGGGGCCTTTGCCCCGTGGGGCCTGTGGCTGGGGGGGGCCTTGCCATGTGGGGCCTGCGGCTGGGGGGGCCTGCCCCACGGGGGCCTCTGCCCCATGGGGCCTGTGTTGGGGGGGGCCTTGCCGTGTGGGGCCTGCGGCTGGGGGGGCCTGCCCCACGGGGGCCTCTGCCCCATGGGGCCTGTGTTGGGGGGGGCCTTGCCGTGTTGGGGGGCCTCTGCCCCATGGGGCTTGTGTCTGGGGGGGCCCTCTGCCCCATGGGGCCTGTGTCTGGAAGGGGGGGCCTCTGCCCCATGGTGCCTGTGTCTGGAAGGGGGGGCCTCTGCCCCATGGTGCCTGTGTCTGGAAGGGGGGGCCTCTGCCCCATGGTGCCTGTGTCTGGAAGGGGGGCCTCTGCCCCATGGGGCCTGTGTTGGGGGGGGCCTTGCCGTGTGGGGCCTGTGTCTGGGGGGACCCAGGGTGGCTGCCGAGCAGAAATGTCGTGTCCAGTAACAGGGCCTCTTCTTGTGCCCCAGCTGAGCCCCCCGCGGCGCCTGCCCCCCAGGAGGTGCCCGAGGTCGTGGAGGAGCCGGTGCCGCCCCCCGCCCCCCCTGCCGCCCCCGCCATTGCTGCCCCCAAGCCGGAGCCCAAGGGCGAGAGCGTGGTGCCCCCACGCCAGGCGCCCCCGGCCCAGGGCTACTCCAAGTACCAGAAGTCTCTGCCGCCCCGGTTCCAGCGGCAGCAGCAGGTAACGGTGCTGGGCCGGCGGGGGGAGTTGGGGGGCTAGCGCCACGGGGAGCCGAGGAGGGGGCCCTGGGGAGGAGGCATGGCGGGAAGGGAGGTTCTGGGGGGGCGTCCAGCAGGGTAGGTGCTAGGTGCTGTGGGGGGGAGGGGCCGGGGCCAACAAGGGGGGTGCGTGGGGCGCTGTGGGAGGGGCCGGGGGCACCACAGGAGAGGGGTGCTAGGAGGGGGAGGGGCCGACGAGGGGTGCCCGGGGTGCTGCGGGAGGGGGATGGGGCCGACAAGGGGTGCCTGGGGTGCTAGGAGGGGGATGGGGCCGACAAGGGGCGCCCGGGGTGCTGCGGGAGGGGGAGGGGCCGACGAGGGGTGCCCGGGGTGCTGCGGGAGGAGGGGGAGGGGCCGACGAGGGGTGCCCGGGGTGCTGCGGGAGGAGGGGGAGGGGCCGACGAGGGGTGCTGGGGGAGGGGCCGAGCGGCGCCCGGCGGTGCCCTAACCCCCCCCCCCCCCCCCCCGGTACCCGCAGGAGCAGTTGCTGAAGCAGCAGCAGCAGTGGCAGCAGCAGCACGGGGCCCCCCCCGGCGCCCGCCCCCCCCCCAGCAGCAGGGGGCAGTCGCCTCCCTGGCAGGCCTGGGCCCCTCGCCCGGCGTCCATCCTCCACAGGGGGCGGGACAGCCGCCGGCCCCGCCCCCCCAGCAGCAGGCCCCGCCCAAGGCGCTGTACCCCGGCTCCATGGGGCGCCCCCCGCCCCTGCCGCAGATGAACTTCGACCCCCGCTGGATGATGATCTCGCCCTACATGGACCCGCGCATGATGCAGGGGCGCCCGCCCATGGACTTCTACCCGCCCGGCGTGCACCCCTCCGGTGAGCCCCGCCCCTCCCCGCGGCCCCGCCCACCCCGCTCATGTGACCTGTTCCACCCGCCAACGCTCCCCAGCCTGTGCGCTGACCCTGCCCCCGCCCGGCGTGCACCCCTCCGGTGAGCCCCGCCCCTCCCCGCAGCCCCGCCCACCCCGCTCATGTGACCTGTTCCACCCGCCGACGCTCCCCAGCCTGTGCGCTGACCCTGCCCCCGCCCGGCGTGCACCCCTCCGGTGAGCCCCGCCCCCCCCCCCCCGCGGCCCCGCCCCCTGCTCATGTGACCTGTTCCACCCGCCGACGCTCCCCAGCCTGTGCGCTGACCCTGCCCCCGCCCGGCGTGCACCCCTCCGGTGAGCCCCGCCCCCCCCCGCGGCCCCGCCCACCCCGCTCATGTGACCTGTTCCACCCGCCGACACTCCCCCAGCCTGTGCGCTGACCCTGCCCCCGCCCGGCGTGCACCCCTCCGGTGAGCCCCGCCCCCCCCCGCGGCCCCGCCCACCTGCTCATGTGACCTGTTCCACCCGCCGACGCTCCCCCAGCCTGTGCGCTGACCCTGCCCCCGCCCGGCGTGCACCCCTCCGGTGAGCCCCGCCCCTCCCCGCGGCCCCGCCCCCCTGCTCATGTGACCTGTTCCACCCGCCGACGCTCCCCAGCCTGTGCGCTGACCCTGCCCCCGCCTGGTGTGCACCCCTCCGGTGAGCCCCGCCCCTCCCCGCGGCCCCGCCCACCCCGCTCATGTGACCTGTTCCACCCGCCGACGCTCCCCCAGCCTGTGCGCTGCCCCTGCCCCCGCCCGGCGTGCACCCCTCCGGTGAGCCCCGCCCCTCCCCGCGGCCCCGCCCACCCCGCTCATGTGACCTGTTCCACCCGCCGACGCTCCCCCAGCCTGTGCGCTGACCCTGCCCCCGCCAGGCGCGGGGGGTCTGACGGGTGCTCTCCTTCCCCCCCCCCCCCCCCCAGGGCTGCTGCCCCGGGAGCGCTCGGACAGCGGGGGCTCCGGCTCGGAGCCGATGGAGCGCCACCCCCAGATGCTGCGGGAGCGGGGCACCCCCCCCCGTGGACCCCAAGCTGGCCTGGGCCGGGGACGTCTTCGCCACCGACCCGCGGCCCCTCCGGCAGCCGGACGAGGAGGAGAAGGGCCTGCGGTGAGCGGGGCCGGGGGTTGTGGGACGGCGGGGCGGGGCCGGGGGTTGTGGGGCGGAGGGGCCGGGCCAGGGGTTGTGGGGCGGGGGGGCCGGGCCAGGGGTTGTGGGGCGGAGGGGCCGGGCCTGGGCCTGAGAACTCTGTGCTGACGCCCCCTTCTCTGCCCCCAGGAGCGAGACGCCCCCCGTCCGCCTGCGGGAAGCCGCCGCCCCCCAGCCCTACGGGGGCAGCTACCCGGCCTTCGCCGAGAACGGCGCCCCGGCCCCACTGCACCGCTTCCCGGGGGACGAGCCCCGCCCGGGGGGGCCCTGGCCCGCCGGCCTCGCCCTGCCCCCCACGGCCGCAGGGGAGCTAGCCAGGAACGGGCGCCCCGAGACGCCGGCCCTGCCCCAACCGCGCCTGCCGGCTGAGGAGGCCCCCAACGCCGGGGAGCCGCTCAGGGGCCCTGGCCCCAAGGAGCCCCCGGCAGCGCCCAAGAAGCCCCCCAAAGAGGAGCCGGCCCTGGCCCCCAAGCAGGAGCCGGCACTGCCCCCCAAGGAGGAGGCGCCGCGCCGGGCCGAGCGCCCCACCCGCCAGCCCCACGACTTCCACCGGCCCCCGCGGCGCGAGGCCAAGACAGAGACCCGCTGGGGGCCCCGGCCGGGCAGCAGCCGGCGCGCAGAGGAGCCCCCCCGCAGGGCCGGGCCCATCAAGAAACCGGCGCCCCCCAAGGAAGAGGCCGAGGAGCCGCGGGCCAAGCCCAAAGAGAGCGGGGAGCCCCCGGGCGCCAAGCCGGAGCCCCCGCCCGGCCCCAAGGAGCCCCTCAAGCCGGGCAAGGAGGCCAAAGCCAAGGCGCTGGTGAACGGCAGCGTGGCCGGGCCGCCCAAGGAGCCACAGGGGGCGCTGTCGCCCACCCGCCGGCGCCGGGAGTGCCCCTACGAGCGCGGGGGCGGCGGCGGCTACATGGGGCGGGGGCGCGCCCGGGGGCGGGGCGAGTACTTCGCCCGGGGCCGTGGCTTCCGAGGCGCCTACAGCGGGCGCGGCCGGGGCAGCGGGGGCCGGGGCCGCAGCAGGGAGTTCCGCAGCTACCGGGAGCCCTTCTACCGGCTGGAGGAGGGGGCGGGGCCGGCGGGGGGCGTGGCCGGCAGCCGGCCCCGCAATGCCAGCGAGACCCGCAGCGAGGGCTCCGAGTACGAGGAGCTGCCCAAGCGGCGGCGCCAGCGCGGCTCGGAGACCGGCAGCGAGACCCACGAGAGCGCCAGCGACGTGGCCCATTCGGACAAGGAGGCGGCGCCGCCCCCCGCCCGCCAGGGGGGGAGCGGCACCGGGGCGGGCCCGCCCTGTCCCGCTTCGCCGACAAGATCCCGCCCCGCCTGGCGGAGCCGGGCCCCCGCGGCGCCCGCGTCTTCACCCCCCGGGGCGTGCCCTCGCGCCGCGGCCGGGGAGGGGGGCGCCCCCCCGCCCGGCACCTGGAGCCCCCCGGCAAAGGCCCCGCTGGGGAAGAAGCTGGAGCCGGAGGCGGTGCCGGAGCCGCCCAGCAAGGAGAAAGCAGCGCCGGGGCCCCCTGTCCTGCTGCCGGAGGAGGCGCCCGGCTTCCAGGGCCCCCCCAAGCTCCAGGGGCCGCCCCCCAACGGCACAGCGGAGCGCGGCTTCGAGCGGCCCCCCCGGCGGCGGCGCCACGGCCGGGCGCAGCACCAGGACAAGCCGCCCCGCTTCCGGCGGCTGAAGCAGGAGCGGGAGAACGCGGCCCGGCTCAACGGGGAGCCGCGGGCCGGGGGCCCGGCCCTACCCGCCCCCGCCGGCCCCGGCCGAGGAGACGGCCGCCCGGCGCGCCGCCGGCACCAAGTCCCCCGACCTGTCCAACCAGAACTCGGACCAGGCCAACGAGGAGTGGGAGACGGCCTCGGAGAGCAGCGACTTCACGGAGCGCCGGGGCGCCAAGGAGCCGGGGGCCCCCCCGGGCCAGGCCTTCCTCAAGGGGGGCGGCGCCCCGGTGCTGGGGGGCCGGGCGCCCGGCCCCGACCTGAGCCTCGCCCAGCGCAAGGAGATGTCCAAGCGCAGCTTCTCCAGCCAGCGGCCCAGCATGGAGCGGCAGAACCGGCGCAGCAACCCCGGGCCCGGCAGCGGGGGGCAAGGCCGGGGGCCGCGGCGGGGCGGGCGGCGGGGCGCGGCGACAAGAGGAGCTGGCCATCGCCCCGGAACCGCAGGTGTGGGGCCGCCCCGGGGGGGGCGGGGGGGCCGGGCCGGGGGCCCAGCCGCCCTCCCTAACCTCGCTCTGCCCCCAGCCGGCCGGTGGAGGAGCGGCCCCCGGGGCTCAGCCTGCGCCCGCGCCCAGCGCCAGCGCCGTGTACCGCCTGGACCGCCTCGTGCCCAGCGACCCCCGCCGGCATCCAGCAGGCCCTGGCGGAGCTGAGCAGCCGGCACGGCGCCCGCGCCAAGCAGCAGCCCCTGCCCCCCGGCGCCTACGGCCCAGGTAGCGCCCGCCCCCTCCCCCTCCCCCGCCTGCCCCTCCGCTCCGGCGCCCCACTCACCCCCCTCTCTTCCAGAGCCGCCCTTCCTGGCCAAGGCCCCGCTGCTGCCCTCCGACTTGGCCAAGCGCCGCGGACCGGCCCCACAAGCAAGAGCGTGAGGGGCTGGCGGGAGACGGCGGGGGGGGGCTGGCGGGAGACGGGGGGGGGGCTGGCGGGAGAGGGGGGGGGGGCGCTGGCGGGAGACGGGGGGGGGCTGGCGGGAGGGGGGGGGGGCGCTGGCGGGAGACGGGAGGGCCCCTCTCCCCCGGCGCTTGGTTAACGTTTCTTCTCTTCTCCCCCCGCAGGACGGGCCGAGGCCCCCCACAGGACCCGCCGGGCCCCCCTGGAGCCGCGAGGCCGGAGCAGCTCCTCCGAGGGGACTGGCGCCCCGCATCTGGAACCGGGCTGCCAGCCAGTACGGAGCCGGGGGGGCGTGGGAGGGCAGTTTGGGGGGGCTGCTGCTGGCCCCCTCCCCCAACTCTGCCCTCTCTCCCAGGTGCCCCCCGGAAAAGCTACCGGCCCAGATCCGTGGAGCCCTGGCTGGACCCCCTTACAAGCCTTTGAGGACGGCGCTGGCACGGAGGTGAGGGGCAGGAGGGCAGCAGTGGGGGGCTCTCCCCGGGCAGGCAGGGCTGCCCCGTGGCCCCAGGGCGCAGGGCGGGGGCAGTGCCAGCTGGCCCCTAACCCTGCCCCCCCCCCCAGATGAGCCAGTCGGACAGCGGGGTGGATCTGAGCAGCGACTCCCAGGTCTCGTCAGCCACCTGCAGCCAGCGCAGCTCCCCCGACGGCGGCCTCAAGGCGACCCCCGGGGAGCCCGGGGCCCCCCGCAGCTGAGGGGGCGGAGCCCAGGGAGCCGGGCCGGAGGGCAGCGCCCCCAACAGCGCCAGCGCGCCCGCGGACAGGAAGGTAGGAGAGGGGCTGACCGGGGGGCGGGGGGGGGCCGGGGGCTGGGCTGGGGGTGGACACTGACCCCTCTCTCCCCGGCAGACCGGCAGCCCCCCAGCGCCGCCCCGGGGCCCCCTCGGCCCCCGGCGCCATCGGGACGGAGCGCTCGCAGCGAGCCGAGCTGGCCAGGGAGAGCGGGGGGCCCGGCCCGGAGCCCGTGGGCCAGCGCCCCCCCAGCCACTTCGGGGCCAGCGCCAAGGTGAGTGCGCCCCGGGCCTGGCGGGGAGGGGCGGGGATCTCGGGGGGGGGGGGGTCACCACCGTTCTCACCTGCCCTTCGTCCCCCCAGGACACGGACCTGGGGCTGCTGGTGAGCGAGGGCAGCAAACCTGGCCCCCAGGCCCCTGCCAGTGTGGACGGGGTGAGTCCCAGTGGGGCTCGGGGGGGGTTGGGACTAGTCCCTGGACCTCTGAGTCCCGGCCAGGCTCAGGAGGGGGGTGGGGGGCTGGTTCCAGGACCCCTGGGTCCCGGCAGGGGGAGGGTCCAGGTCCTGGCGGGGCTCGGGGGGGGGGGCCTGGTTCCAGGACCCCTGGGTCCTGGTGGGGGGAGGGTCCAGGTCCTGGTGGGGCTCAGGACGGGGGGGGGGCTGGTTCCAGGACCCCTGGGTCCCGGGCGGGGGGGGGAGGGTCCAGGTCCTGGTGGGGCTCAGGAGGGGGGGGGGTGGGCTGGTTCCAGGACCCCTGGGTCCCGGCCGGGGGAGGGTCCAGGTCCCAGTGGGCTCGGGGGGGGGCTGGTTCCAGGACCCCTGGTCCCGGCCGGGGGAGGGTCCAGGTCCTGGCGGGGCTCAGGAGGGAGGGAGGGGGGCTGGTTCCAGGACCCCTGGGTCCTGGCCGGGGGAGGGTCCAGGTCCTGGTGGGGCTCAGGAGGGGGGGGGGTGGGCTGGTTCCAGGACCCCTGGGTCCCGGCGGGGGGGGGAGGGTCCAGGTCCCGGTGGGGCTCGGGGGGGGCTGGTTCCAGGACCCCCTGGGTCCCGGCGGGGGGGGGGGAGGGTCCAGGTCCCGGTGGGGCTCGGGGGGGGGCTGGTTCCAGGACCCCTGGGTCCCGGCGGGGGGGGGAGGGTCCAGGTCCCGGCGCGTGGGACCGTGGGGGGCCGGGCGCCCCTCTCACCTGCCGTTCTCTCCCCAGCCGTCGGCCCCGCCCCCGGGAGTGGGAGCTGCTCCCGCCGCCCCGCCCCGCCCCCGGGCGACCCGGCGAGCCCCGAGCCTTGGCCCCGGCACCGGCCGCCTGCCCCCTCCGGCCTCCCCACGGAGCTGGCGGCGTTCTCAGGTAGGGGGGCGCCGGAGGGACTGGGGGGCCGTGGGGCCGGCCGGGTCTGACCGCTCCTGTTCCCCCCACAGGTGAGAGGGGGCAGAGCCAGCGGCCCTACCCTGAGCTCCTCTACGGCAGCCAGCCCGGCGTGGCCCAGGTACCCTCCCGCGGCTGGGGCGGGCGGGGCGGGCGGGTGGGGCTGGCCTCTGGCTGACCTGTGCCCCCCAGCAGGTGCCCAGCGCCCCCGTGGAGTCCCAGCTCAGCGGCAGCTTCCGCCCGGGCACCCCTTCTCTGCAGCCCTACAGGTAAGGGGGCCCCCGGCCCCCCAGGGAACCGGCCCCCCGCCAGCGCCAGCCAGGGGTCCTCCAGGAACCTGCCCCCCACCCCCAGCCAGGGACCCCCCCAGGAACCTGCCCCCACCCCCCAGCCAGGGACCCCCCAGGAACCTGCCCCCCACCCCCCGCCTGCCCTAGGGAACCTGCCCCCACCCCCCAGCCAGGGACACCCCAGGAACCTGCCCCCCACCCCCTGCCTGCCCTAGGGAACCTGCCCCCACCCCCAGCCAGGGACACCCCAGGAACCTGCCCCCCACCCCCCGCCTGCCCTAGGGAACCCGCCCCCCACCTCCCAGCCAGGGGTCCTCCAGGAACCTGCCCCCCATCCCCCGCCTGCCTTAGGGAACCTGCCCCCACCCCAGCCAGGGACACCCCAGGAACCTGCCCCCACCCCCCGCCTGCCCTAGGGAACCTGCCCCCCACCTCCTAGCCAGGGACACCCCAGGAACCTGCCCCCCACCCCCCGCCTGCCCTAGGGAACCTGCCCCCCACCAGCACACCCAGCCAGGGGTCCTCCAAAGAAACCCCCCTGCCTACCCTAGGGATCCCCTAGGAACCTGCCCCCTCTCCCTCCTCCACCTGCCCTAGGGAACCTGCCCCCCACCACCCAGCCAGGGGTTTTCAGGAACCTGCCTCCCCCCACCTGCCCTAAGGAACTTGCCCCCCACCAGCACACCCAGCCAGGGGTTCTCTAAAGAGCCCCCCCTCCTTCCCCCCGCGCCAGTGTCCAGCCAGGGGTTCTCCAGGAACCTGCCCACCCCCCCACCACCCGCCCTAGGGAACCTGCCCCCCACCAGCACACCCAGCCAGGGAACCCCCAGGAACCTGCCCCCACCCCCACCCCGCCTAGGGAACTTGCCCCCACCCCCCACCCGCCCTAGGGAACCTGCCCCCCACCAGCACACCCAGCCAGGGGTCCTCCAAAGAACCCCCCCCCCACCAGTGTCCAGCCAGGGGTTCTCCAGGAACCTGCCCCCCCAGCGCCCCAGCCACGTGTCCTCCAGGAAGCAGCCCCCCCGCCTGCCCAGGGAGCCGCCTGCCCCGGAAGGGCCCGGCCCTGACGCGCTTTTCTCCGCAGGTCCCAGCACCTGTTCCTGCAGCCGGGCCCGGCCCCGGCTCCCCCGTCCTGCCCGGCTCGGCCCTGCTCTCGGGGGTGGCCCTCAAGGGCCAGTACGTGGAGTTCTCGGCCCTGCCCTACCCGCCGGCGCCCCCCTTCCTCTACAGCCCCCCCTTCTGCGCCAGCCAGCTGGGCCCCGA